>NC_134405.1:297172079-297472079 GCF_038048845.1 Mixophyes fleayi | reverse complement strand
AAGTCTGTTGTGAATTTACCATCGCCACCTTTATTGTAAAGCATAACCACATGTATGATAAATCATCATCATCAACATTTTCATTTATTTATATATCGCCAACATATTCCGTAGCGCTTGACAATTGGGATAAATAACCCCTTCCAATGCTGATGGTGAAACCTTCTTTCTTCTATTCACAACTAATGACCCATATCCTCTGTATGGTCCTTCTTAGAAAAAGTTAATTATACAAATGTCTGTATTGACCTCAGATGTATTTAAATAATTAGGTTTTTCCAAAGTAAACACACCTACTTTTTTCTAACTTCTCTTTATAATGTAACCATTACATTCCCTTTATTAAGGAGGCTGCCCACCTGTAACCTTCCCAGGTTCTCCATTGTCCTTCCTACAATGAAGGGTCCACCATCGTACATCGTATTGAAGATACGTCTAACCAGTAATGAATATAAAAGGTAATACTAGGTCCACATTCCATGCACTTATCACGCACTTTTATTCACCTTTGCAGCAGGTGCCTGGCACCGTGTGCTGCTACTTTCTGTCAACTGATAATTAATAATACATTTTTTCCACCTCAGTTTTCCCACATTTCTATTCAAATTAATGTATAAGAGCCAAATTTATTAACACATCCTAGGTGCATAAGCCTACATTTATCTACAATGAATGTTATCCTACTCTGTGTTAATAATGCTACACAACTTACTGTCATCTGGTATGGAAGTCTTACATTCTATGAAATCTACAAGGCTGTAAAGATTGAAAATGACAGGGCCAAATACTGATCCTTGTGGTACATCAGGACCTTATCAACTACTTGACTTACGTATCTGCATTAACAATAGCAAAATGTGCTTGTATATAGCTTTCTAAGCATAATTTCACAAGTATGGTGTTCATTACATACACCTATGAAAACCTAGATATGAGGAAATAGACATAACTTACATTTATCATCATCATCATTTATTTATATAGCGCCACTAATTCCGCAGCGCTGTACAGAGAACTCACTCACATCAGTCCCTGCCCCATTGGAGCTTACAGTTTAAATTCCCTAATATAGACACACACTCACACACAGACAGAGAGGGAAACACACAGACAGACAGACAGACAGAGATGGAGATACTAGGGTCAATTTTGATAGCAGCCAATTAACCTACCAGTATGTTTTTGGAGTGTGGGAGGAAACCGGAGCACCCGGAGGAAACCCACGCAAACACAGGGAGAACATACAAACTCCACACAGATAAGGCCATGGTCGGGAATCGAACACATAACCCCAGTGCTGTGAGACAGTCTATATAATTATGTTAAATAGTTATTTTAATCCATTTAAAATTTAAATGAAAAGAAGGTCACACAAATAAATATATCATCATTTTTACAAGCTTTACTGGTATGTGAATGAATGACAATGAACAGACATGAAGTCAAACAAAAGTAGTAAGGTCAAATTTAAGCAAAAACACCAAACCACTACATTGGATAAATGTAACAATGATTATAACAAAACAAACATTAATTAAAGGAATTACCATTGTCAGATAAAAATACATTTATATACAATGTAAAAAAAAATAAGAAGCTGTATTCTGCTGTATTAGCATGGAGGCCTGATAAAATATAGAACATTATGTTCTAAGTTTATACTGCAATTTAACTTTATATAGTATTTAAAAATATTGTACACTTCAATAGAAGGGTTTTGCTATGCACCAATTAGAAACCAACTCCTGGATAATTAACATTTGGGGGTAAATTTATCAAGCCTGATGCCGTTCTAAATAATGGCGGCAAACAGCAGAGAATCAGCATTTTTTCCTACCTGCCGATCGATAAATATACCCCTTGGTGTTTTAAAGCAGTACAGATTTGTACTATACTCTTGGTGTCATCAAAACGTACATAAAAACAAGACAGTCACACACCGATATATTTTCATATTCACAAAGGGAATAAACAATTTCAAACCAGACATAACACATAAAGGCCAACCTATATTTATTTCATATAAATTTTCAAATATTTCCAGTATTTATTAGGGTTCATTCACACCTATATACTTTAAATGTTATTTCACTAGATAAATAATGTGTGAACATCCCAATTAAAATAGGAGGAATTATTTCTTATAAAATAGTTTCCCCATTGCATTCTAAAATTTGAATGCCACTTTGAACTTTTAGAATGCAGGATGTCCTATTTCTCATGCATTTAGAGAACATTACCGATGCAGTAATTTGTATTTGTAAAAGTGCAACATATGAAAAGAGGATGGTAAATGTGTTAATGAAACACCATTAAAGCGCATGCTAATTTTCATGTATTTTATCCCATCTTCCCAGAGCATGTGTGAATGAGCTTTTAAGTTGTCCTGTCACATACACAGTGGATGAACTAAGAAGGTGGCCTTTTAAGCCACTTGGAGTCAACACTTACCAAAAAAAAGTCATGGCTCATGAATATTAGTCAGAATGTGCCTCAGTGATGTCACTGGTTTAGAGAAAATTGATCAGCTCACAAAATAGATGCCTCCACAGTGCCCATTTTAACTAGTAATCCCTGGCAACACCATGGCTATGCATTCCCAATTCTGCGTTCAGAGAAAATTCACTGGAGGGAATGTAACAGAATCAACCAGGCATAGAAGCGGCTGTTAAGGATTAGAAGGTAGAAAATACCTTCTAAGCCTCAACTGCTACCATTTCTACTAATTTCCCAACATTATAGAAAAACAAAGCAATTATTCTACTAAAATACTGAAAAGAACATAAATGTTCAAAGATACATTTTTTACACATTTTTGACAATGTATATACATAATAAAACCATAAGCTTACAAAAAAAATGACATACCTGTAAGTGAAGTTTAAATTTGTTTTAATGAGAGACCTCAGTTTCAGTTTTATTAAGTTGTCTCTGGGAAAGAAAAAGTAACCACAATTACAGAAAAAACTGAAATTTCTTTGTTTTACTCTGTTTTTGTTCCAGTTAGCAAGTGATCAGGTAAAACGGTTAAAAATCCAGAAACAATCCACATATACCACATAAAAGGGAAATACACAGCGGCATGTTACTAAGTACAATTTCTGGTGGTTTTCTGTAGAAGGGGACCACACTCCTAAAAAACATTTGTGAATATTTTTTTTTGTGTCAGCAGGGTATAACCAGGAAAAGGAAAGTAAATGAAAATGCGATGTTATCAATAAAATGGGAAATCCATGTTTTTTTTAATAGCTGTAGAAAAAGAATAACTTATTTTTTTGAATCTATAATGTAAGTAGATACTGAAATAGTAGAACCCTGACATCTGATGTAACACCTACCTATTCAAACCCACCACTCTTAGTCAGTACTAAAGGCTGTAGTTTCACACCACAGTTTCCTGACTGGAGCAGGGCTACAAATCTCTTTAGTCCTCTTGACCTGAGGTCACCGTGCTTCAGATACTTGGAAAGGATATTCTGTTATTTAATCCCAAGTGCGTCATATTAAACTGAAATAATTACTTGATTGAAGTGCTAGGTGGCACATACTCTACATATACTTTCACACATGGGGAAAATATAATCATTTGTACACAGACAAATACAAATAATAGTTTGTAAGCTTGCGAGCAGGGTTCTCTTACCTCTCTGTCTGTATGTATTACCCAGTATTGTTTTATTAATGTTTGTTCCCAATTGTAAAGCACTACGGAATTTGCTGGCACTATATAAATAAATGTTCATGATGATGATGATGATGGTGATAGTTCTGATGTCATAGTAATGACATTATACAAAAATTGTATAAAAAGTCTGATAAGGACAGAAACATGTCAATGTATGCATAGATATTGCCATAAAAATAGGTTTTGGTCAGAAGCAGACACCTAAAAACCTAATACCACCTAAAATGATCAAGATATAAACACACTAGAATATTCCCATATATAAAATGCAGTCATTAAAAATGATATATCTTAAATGTTTAGTTATGTATCTGAAACATAATTGTATACAAACGTTACAAATCATTATATCTGACACACTGAAAAGAAGTGAGAATCATGAGTCATGTACTCACGTCATCTGAACACAGACATTAATTCTCAAGAATAAGCTAAAAATCCAACATTCCAAAATGAAATAATAATCATTTTTCTCTACTCGGAGATTCAGCTGGTTAAACAGTAACTGGATCTACTGCCTTGTAGATTACATAACACCATGTACGTAATGTATATACACAAACAAGACAAAAGCAATTCAGTCACTGCTAAAAGGCCATAGCAAATATTGAAAGAATAATGAATAAAAACATCTTACCTCCAACTTGCTACGCCAGCACCTATAGTGACAGAGTTGTTGTTCTTAGTATCCCTGCAGACTGTGAGACCAGAATCTCTGTGTTTGATGACTACAGCTTCTACGTCTGTCCCCCTCCCTCCCCAGCCTTTCTGTGTTTCTCTCTGTGTAAAGTAGGTCAATGTGTCGGTGAGGTCTATGGAAAGGAGGAGATCTGGCGAAGCTCCAGTGTAGGCGCAGTAATCACTTAAGTGAACTAGCAGCAGGGTTACCAGCTTCATAAAATACGCTGCTTTGAAAATAATTAAAATATGCTTCTGTTAATGATCCTATGCATTATCTTACATTTCTAATGAGCAACACTACACTATAATAAAAGTGACCCACATAACAGGCCACTATTAAAAGATGTATAGTTTAATCTGCCCATGGTGTTTTTGATTTGTGGTGTTTTTTTATTAGTATTATTACTATTATTATTGTTATTATTATTATTA
The DNA here is from genome assembly GCF_038048845.1 of Mixophyes fleayi. NCBI lineage: Eukaryota > Metazoa > Chordata > Amphibia > Anura > Limnodynastidae > Mixophyes > Mixophyes fleayi. The sequence goes on along the minus strand of NC_134405.1, from coordinate 297,467,281 downwards.
TTAACATTTATTTATATAGCACCAAGATATTCAGTTGTGCTTTACAAGTGGGAACAATCACAGTAATAAAACAATACTGGGTAATCAGGGCCGGATTAAGGGAAGGAAGGCCCCTGGGCTAAGGGTACTGTGAGGGCCCCCCCAGCCATGTGCCCCCCCCCACCCATAGTCTCACCCTCACAAGATCTCCGTAGTAAGGAGATTACTGCCCGCCGTGTAAGCCCTACAGTGGCAGCAGGCAGCTAACAGCATAACATTTGCTGTTAGCTGCCTGCCATTCTCCTTGAACAGCTGAAAGTCAGATCCAGGGCGGAGATGCCCCCGACCCAATGAATGCCGGAGGGCCCCCCATATGCCTGAGGCCCCTGGGCTGTAACCCCTTTAGCCCTATTGTTAATCTGGCTCTGTGGGTAATACAAACAGACAGAGAGGTAAGAGTGTCCTGCTCACAAGCTTCCAATCTATAGGACAATATTGGTTTAATACATGAGGTTAAGTGCTACATACTGCATATTGATACAGCAGATTACAAAGGTAAAAAGTGCTTAGTGGGCTCTATGATCCATTCACACAGTAATGTTGGTCAGGGGATCAAAGGGTTGCTTGAGTATAGAAAGAACACGTGCAAGTCTTGTGTGAACTGTGTAGGCAGGGATTTGATAAGCTAGCCTGAAGAGGTGGGTTTTAATAGTTTGAAGGTTTGAACACTAATGGAAAATGTTGTTGTGTTAGGGAGGGAATTCCACAAAGTGGGTGCAACCCGAAAAAAGACCTGTATCCTGGAATGGCTATCAATTAATGAGTGTGGAACAGAGACGCAGATTTTGTGAAGAACGGAGGTGTTGAATTGATATATTCAAGCAAATGAATAGATGTTTGTTCAATTTTGTTGATGGCCTTGTATGTTAGTAGAAGAATTTTATATCCGTTTCAGTAAAAAAGAGGCAACCAATGTATACAGACTGGCAGAGCAGTCCAGCAGTGGAAGAGCGATTTGCAAAGGAAATCAATCTAGCTGTTGCATGTAAGATAGATTGAAGGGGTGAGACTCTGGTTTGGGGAAGACCAGTAAGGAGGAATTGCAATAAGCAATGTGGGAGATACTGAGTGCACGAATTAAAGTTTTTGCAGAATCTTGTATGCGATATGTGCGTATCCTGGAAATGTTTTTGAGATAAATGTAACAGGATTTAGATGTATATTGGATGTGGGGAACAAAGAATAGTTCTGAGTCAAGGATCACACCTAGGCAGCAAGTTGGGTGGGTTTATTGTCATGTTGCCAACAAAAATAGAATGTCAGGTAGGTAACTTCTGTTGGCTGGTGGAAATATTATTAGCTCTGTTTTTGAAAGCATGAGTTTAGGTTGGCGAGAGGACATCCAATATTAAATGGCAGAAAAACAGTCAGGACAACAGAGATGGTGAGAAATCCGTATAGGTTACATAAATTTAGGGGTAGTACACATAGAGACGATACTGAAATCAAAAGTTGCTTATTAGTTTTCCAAGAGAAGTGGTAGGGATAGAGAAGAGCAGAGGGCCTTGGACTGAGCCTTGTGGTACTCCAACTGATAAAGGAAGCAGACAGAAGGTGGATCCACTGAAAGAGCGATTAGATATTTAGGATGGGGGGATAAGAAAAGGCAGAGTAAAGAGGACGGGGTGGGGGGGGGGGGGGGTTAAGAGCAGCTGGCAGCCCATGTGAAGGTAAAAAACCCCGGAGGCACATCACTAATCAGGCCTTGGTCCAGGGAAAAAAACGAAAAAAAACAAACCATATATGCTCTCGCGTAAAAGCAACAAGCAGCAGAGCCAAGGTCTACCGCAAAGGAGGAGAGAGAAAAGTGAAGGTGAGCCAGCAAGGTAATCAGGGAAAACAAAGCATATATGGTTAGACATTAGGCCTAATGTATTTCTTATAGGTCATCGATTTCCATCTCCCCAATATTTGAATGACTGCTACCGATGCACCACTTAGGGCTGCTAACGTGGCCAGAAGGAATGGGTGTCATAATGTGATGGGTCCAAATCCATAAAAACTTAGGGCTCTAAATAATTGACTGGATTTGAAACCTTGTGAGCGGGCAGTCATGCAAGTGGAAAACTGGGGAGTGGTCAGCCCTATTATTAGAAAGTTGTTTTGTCAACTTCACTAAACAAATCTCTGTGTAAGCATGTGGGTATATGTGTATCCATGAACCTTTACCAGCCTGGTCTCTTTTGACTTCATAATCTTTCATAATACTTTAGAGTCTTGAATGACTATATGTTGCATCAATAGACCCAAGAGGGGGTGACCGCGGAACCGATTATAACGAAATCGTCCAGATAATGCGCTATTCCATGGTGACAAGTTCTGCTTGCAGGCCCCCCAGTGTAGGAAAGCGCTAAAGCTCTTGAAGTAAGCGCAGGAAATGGAACACCACATGGGCAGGCAGCGGTAAATATAAAATTAATTTTCGTGTCTAAAACCCATGAATCTAAATGATTCAGGGTGCAGTGGTAATAGTCTAAATGCTGATTCTATATCTAGGTTGACTAGCAATAAACCATTGCCAAATTTATGCACTAAAGTAAACGCTGACTCAAATGATTTCTAATTTATTGTACTGTGAACTGGATCTATGGCCCCGTTTACTGAGTTGCCAAAGGTGTTAAATGAGCTTAAATTTTTTGGGGGTTTTCTTTGGAACTACCCCGACTGGAGACACTATCAGATCAGGTATGGGAGGGTTTGTAAATGGGCCCAGCATATGGCCCAAGCTAACTTCTTTAGTTATTTTATCCAACAGAAACTTTGCACGGATTTTAATTTCCGAGGTATGGGTGGACATAGGGTACCTTGATTTGGGAGTTTAAAACCAAACCTAAAACCGTGCCTTAAAAAGGAGGCATTCTCCTGATCGGGGTACAGACTAAGCCATCTTTCTAGGGCTGACAAGTTGATTGGCGAAGGAGCTTTAATGCGTAGTTTCCAGCTGAGCTTCTCTTCCCCCGCCTGTGGTGGACATGGGCCTAGTGGATTCCGTGGCTGGATGTGATCCTCTGTAGATTAAGCACACGTGGCGATATTTGCACGCAGTGCCACGGGAACAGGATACTGCGTTGAAGGAAAAGCATTTACTTTTGGGAGGGATGGTTTCTGTACCCCTCCTCGCTGAGTGAAATCGCTTGTGGCCCGTGATGTTTGACTTCTGGTTGCAAGGACGCATCAAGTCCAACCAGGTGTCAATGTCCTTGTTACCTAAAGGAACGCTAGCCCGTCCACTCATTTTCCTTCTAAAGATGTCATCATACGAGCGCCAAACTAAGGGGTCATCCTTCTGATACATATCATTAACCACATGTAGATACCGCCAGACATCAGTCATCTGGTCTTTACTCGATGTCCACGGCAGCAAATATGCAGTAACCATTTGACCAATTAGCAAAGGCCTTGTACGCCTCTTCTCCAATACTATTCTTTTCTTTAGCTGTGGCTAAACTCTTTTTGCCATATCTGTGATCGTGAACATATCCACGAATATCCCTTTTTTTTAATTCTATCCCTGACACTAGGCCTAACTCCAATCATAAGGGACCTATGCTCACACTGCCCAGTGTCGCTTGCGCGCCCGCCTTCTTGGGGATCTAAAACCGGCCCTGATTTTGTAGTTCCTCTGATGAAATCACTTACAGGTGATGAAACGTGTCAGTACACGTGAGGCACGGTTATCAATCCACTATACCGCCACTCGATTCATCCAGTGAAAGGTTTGCAGGATACAGATATCATATATACAGCCACTGTACAGCAATTTGCTGGTTTTTTTTTACCTTGAGTTGGTTCTATCAAGTAGAGTCTGCTGCCGTTGAAACTTTCCACAATTTCGGAGGGGCGGCTTTGGAGAGAGTGTGTGTGCAGAAACTTCAGAGTAGTTGATGTGCACCACTGCGACTATCTAGATTGGAGCTACATACCAGGAGATCACCGTTCCATATTACGGTATCTATGTGCATTTGGCATTTGATTAGCTAAGTACCTGGATATATACACAAAATCCATTATAGGGGTTATTTGAAACGCAGCTGAGTGGAGAACGTTTTCTTTCATCCGTCCTATCTATGAGCTGAATAGTTTCAATTACATTGTGGCTATAATTGTATCCCATTGTAGCAATTTGACTTTCTGGATTCTAAAAATGGCTGAATAATCAGAATGACTGTTTCAAGTTCTAAGCTCATTGCTGATATTATTTAAATCTATGAGAGAACAATTGAGTTTTTAAGTTTTATCTCATCTATAAGACTTTTATCCAGTATATTATGCAGTCACATGATTAATGGCCCATTATATAGATTTGCAAAATTAGTTGCGCTTAATATTTAGTTAATTTTCTATTATTGTTTGGTTTGTGATATCCAATTCAGTGCACTGAATATATATTCCATGTTTATATGATTATTGTTATTATTTTATTGTTTTTATATGCTTATTTTTAAATTTGACATATTTTATGAATGAATTAATAAATTTATCGAATGATCTAACTTCATGGATTCATCTTTTGGCAGTCAGTGTTTTCAGTTTCCAGCGCTGTTTTTTTGTTTTTTTCTGATTTTGTAGGCGGTTAACAATGACAGTAGTAGCTTCAAGAACTTATGTGGACCCTGTTCGGTGTCAGTGGAGTCCTTGCTGATGCTAGCTATAGGGGGGCTAGTGTTGTCACTATTATGTATAGGGGACAAAAGATTCTCACTGGAGGTGGAGGCGATGCTTGCCTAGTTTATAGCTCCTGTCAGCAGAAGTACGGGTGTATGTCTGTGCTGGCGATTGTCTGGTTGCTGTCCTCGGCTAATCTAGAGGCGTTCCTGTCTGCCACGATGGTATTCTGGCTGTGGGAATCTGCAACTGAAAACATATTATTCTCCACCACACTACTTTCATTCACCCTAGGGGAGGTAGCTGGGGGTTGAATTAATTGGGAGGTGGTTGATATCAAAGTGTCTGACATTCTGTGCTCAGTTTGCTGGTGGATATTGTGCTCGGGTGCTCGTGGTCTGTCCGGCCCATCTGCCGCCCATATGTATCACGGTTAAGTGTAGGACCGGTATTCATTGTAGGGGTCTGGGTCGGTCATGGGCGTAATCACATGGGGATCGAGAGTATGAACTCTCTGGCTTGGTGGGTAATTAGCACGGGTACTGCCTAACAGCGCTTCACGTTTTACTCGTTATTTACTGTTTACTCTTTGTGAGTCATTCCTGAATATGGCTGTTGGAAAATCAGAAATGCTAGCACTGCTAGAATGATAGTAATCTATGACCCTGCTATTGGGGCGGTCAGTTGTGGTGTTGTACCTTGCGGTGTTATAGGGAGGGGATTTTGAGAAGGGTTGTAGGATTGAACAGGCATGGGGTCTCGTGATATCTCGCCTAATTGGCGAGTTTGGGAATAGCAGAATTCCTGAATGTTGCCAATAACTGCCCAAACTATCAAAAAGCTGGGGCGTATTGGGAGCTTACCTGTTGTGACCAAGTGAGTGTTGGGGACTGGTCTTACGGGTGGTGGGGAACAGTGGAGGGTTGCCTTTATATAATTTCCACGATGCCCACAGCATGGTAAGGGGAGATGCTCCTTCTTCTCCTTCAGATAGCCCTCTTGCTATGTCCCCTAACTGCACCAGCGTGGGCATCACTGACGCCCGCTCTGGTGCACAGGATCTGCGCATGCGCACAGATGCCGGCGGTTCAGAATGAACCGCCGGGCCACGTGACTTTGTGCATCTCTTCCTGCTCATCCGAACAGGAGCAGGTAAGTGACTGGCAGCCATGGAGAGGCTATTAGGAGGCAGCCTGGCCGATGGGGGGGTCCCGCCGCCGGGACTCATAACGCTGGGCATGGAAATATGGCCACTGTCGGAGGGGGAGGAGGAGTCAATTAGCCTACTAGGGAGCGAAACACAGCGCCTGGGATGGGACATGATAGAGGGAAGAAACAAACTGGTAATGGTATGACTACACAGGAAGAATCCTGTGTAGTCATAGCACTGGTTTTAGGGCTAAGGTTGCATTTCTTAGTGAACACTGATTTGTGTATAAAGTAAAGTAACCCTAGTCGTAAAATTACAGCCGCCAACTTGCCACATCAAGATATGCTCTAAGAGAACCTGGAGGAGGCTGTTGTAAAGATACAGCAGTCATCATCATTTATACGATGATAATGACTGCTATTCTAAAACTATAATAATGAAAGAAATGAAGTAAACAGAAAAAAAGAGATTGCAATTGTGCTTGTATATACTCCCGAGAAGGGCAGTTTGACTCTTTCGGCTCAAACAAATAAATATTGAGTGCTTCTGATTCTATGGTTACAAAGTTCAAGAGCTTAACGATTTGATACGTGAATCAATAGATTTTCTCCTAAATGTGCACTATTAGAAAGAATGAAAACTAAAGATCTTGTTAAGTGTCTTATTATTGCAATCATAGTGAATTTTAAGCGATTAAATTTTTTCATCGGTATATATACATGCATTTTTTAAATTTGTTTTTCTTTTGTATATAATAAATGTAAAATATTTTTACAAAACCTCTATTAAGAAAGTGTTTTTATGGTGGTATCTAAGGTCTGGGAAAGGTGGCTGCGCTTTCTGTGTTTTTTCTGTTTTTCAAAAAAGAAAGTGTCCCCACCCTCCATAAATAAGGGACCCAGAACCAGTTCTATAGCCAAGTTGTGTTTAACTTTCCTACTATAAAAACACAAACATATGCATGCCAGGTCTGTTTAATCAGACACCATTTGACTTAATTTATCAGCATGTATCTGAATCGTATGAGGAAACCATGGACCTAAAGACACACATATATACTAAATATAATACATACACATTGCATTGAGGAGAAGTGGTTAAGCAAGATATTTGGAAGTAAAATCAGAAAAGGGTTTTGCTATTTTCTCAAGTGACTGTTGTAGCTTTCAGAGGTAGTCGATGGCAAAATTGGCGTAAATTACTAAAAGAAGAGCACAGAAAAAGTGTGTATTTACATCCATGTACAGAGTCTATACATCTGCACCTGGTTTACAACAAGTCATCATCATCAGCAAGTGTTTCAGGCTGCCCTGTAACAAGCGTATGTGCGTGTTACTGCAGGTCTGTATGAGCTGCATTTGCGCAACCACGCCTTTACTGCATTCAGCTTACACCAGAACACCCCTTCTCTCCCCCATCCTGCCACTCCAAATACAGATTGGTGTAAGTGCCAGAATCACGCAAGTCTGCTTTCTGAACATGTGCATAGCAGTGTTGCACAAGATATGCTACACAAACTTGGATATGTCCCACTCAGCCCCTATGTCTCTAAGTCACGTTATTTTTATTTGCAACTTCTTCCACCATACTCTTTATTTTAAATAACAAAAAATAGTCACGTGTGTCTTGGAGTCTCCCACAAAGAATGATTAAGAACAAGTATAATCTAAATACAATGTTCACAGGTCTGAGCGAGCCTTACTTCAAAATAATAAAACAATAATAATATTCCTAGATATTAATACTTTTATAACGTAAACAGTTTGATTACAACTATACTTCACAGTATTCTGAGTATCTTTTTATAACCATCACATAAATTGTCTAAGAATACCGTAATACAGTTCTAGCCATTAATATAATAATGAACATTTATTTCAAACAATATACCACAAGCAAACGATATCACAGTCTATGGGGGGAAATCAATTGACCGTGTTATGCCTGCCCACTATTACCGTTATTACGGTAATAGTGCACTTAAATACTGTTATTATGGTAGATTTAACGTCGTTTTTTTGCTCGCAGCTCCCTGAGCTGCGAGCAGAAAGCCGGGTTGAATTTACCGTAATAACGGTATTAGGTTTAGTGCGGCCATACTCTGGAGGGAATTGAATTCCCCCGTATGAGTCCCCTTTAATGAAGTCCCTCCTTAGCAGAGCATATTAGCATAGATGTTTTCACTGGCCAGAATTTCATAAGTATACCCTTTAGAACTGGACAGAAGGTACTTTTGTTATAATGGAGGCACACTATTATAATGGCAGTTTTGTAAGTTCAGAACAGCGATCAAAGTTATTATCTCAGGGCTATTATCACTGTACTTTAGTCTGATATTGCAGGAGAAAATCAGGAATGATGCTATTCCTTTGCTAGCATATCCAAGTTGTTATTATTATTAACAGAGTGATTAAATCTTTAATTTAGTTACATCTTTAGTTACATTACGCTGCAGGTATGTACTGTGTAGTGAGTGAGGATACACAGTCAGTTTGATTACACAGACCTGTTTCCTGTTGTGTAGTTAGTGGTCAGCTCCAGTCTGACTCACTGATATCAGTCCTTGTGTCACAAAACTCTGAAACTTTCGAACAGACTTGGTTTAATTTGGGTCTTAGTGCCTCTTCTGTCTTATGCTGTAACAAAGTCCTGTCCCACAGGGTCCTTGTGCCCTGCAGTTTTCTGGATATCACACATATTCCCTGGTGCTTCATCATTGTGCTAGCAGCTATGTGGACATGTTGGTACCCTCCCCCACATCGAGTGGCATTGTCCGATACTAATTCCATTTTGGAAGTCTAGTCACCATTTACTTTCCAATATTACCCGATTCTCCCTTCATGCCTCTCTTTCCTACTCCTTACTCCCTCGCTATATTCCTGGTGTCCCCAAACAAACCCTAAAGCTCATTACACATATTCTTAGTGCCATAACATGCCATATCGCTCTCTCTTGAAAAAATCTAGAGCTGCCTTCTCTAACACCTATTATTACCCGCCCATGGCAAGTTTACAACATGGAATATATCATTCTTCACCAAACCCCTGTCAAATTCAACAGCAGTTGGAGTCCTTGGAATGAGCACTACGAGACCTCTTTACTCTTGTCGATCTAAGGCCTACTCTTTTTATTTCCATATTCTGTCTATTCTTTATTCTTCAGTCTACTCTTTCATTCTTTTCCTTGAGCAGTGACTTCTCCCCTTCCTCCCTCTTTCCTCTCTCTATCTCTATTTTCCCTCTCTAATCCCCCATTATTGTACTGTTCTGTTTTACATTGTATGCTTTATAGAGATATCTATATTTTTCTTGATCGCTTTATTGTATATGTTAAACACCCCTTTTTGTAAAACTCAATAAAAATGTTTATTCACAGAAAAATCACGCTGTTGACAGACGCTAATAATACCCTAAATTATGCTAAACATTCTGAATGTTAAGCCAGCCTCCAGTTAATGTGGAATCTCTGCAAAATAACACCACAATACAAATTCAGACACAATATTAATTTTAGCCACTCCCATAAATATAAAATACTCAAAATGAATATGCAAGTATTAAGATTGACAGAACAATTCAAATTTAACTTTAGCCCATCCACCTACATACATTTAAAACCCTCACAATTAATATGTTATCCCTGATGATTACAAGTAAATATTAAACCCATCAGATAAATTCAAATAGATCAAAATTAAAACTCTCCAATAAACAGCCAACTGAAATTTATTTAGCCTGCAAGTGCAATGCAATGATTTATTTTTATATGTTGCATGGTGACTATGTTATACTTTTATATATGGGTGTTTTAGTATTTGCCCATATTTTGAATTATTTTTGTGTGCATCCTCCTTGATATAAGCAGCAATATAAATGAATTGCTGGAACAACTTACTGATTACAAGATCTACATAGATTTCAAGTAACCCTAAATCAGAGTATAAAATAAATAACTGTCATGATACTTCATAAGGGGACATCTAATAAGTGACTTTCATCAGCCATAGTCATTACCTTACTATTGATTTTCCATCCATCTTCCAGTAAGGTTAATCATTTCAGTCAAAAAGTCTTTGCCCAAACACTGCAACCTTTATTGACTATGTTCTACAATTACTAGTCAAGGTTATGCCTATTTGTGTACAGACACCACCTTGGTCATTAGCACCAGAGCTGTCCCTTTAATAGGGCAAATAGGGCAATCACCCCAGGACCTGTGCACCTTGCAGGTGCCTGCACAGTACACTACACTACTGGGTCTTTTTAATTGTAGTCACTGGCTGCCACATGTAGCCTATTAGGTAGAGGAGGAAGAACATTGAGAGGTGGCAGACTGTCGGAATGCTGTGTGGGACAAGGTACATCTTGCATTGTTTCAGATTGCTATCAAAAAGTGTTGTAAATAAGAATGTATGGGGTATAATGGACTAAATATCAGGATCATAAAACTGTTGCACAAGTAAGGGAATGAAGCTTCTTTCTCTCCCCCTCTCTCTCTTTCTCATTCTCCATTGCACACTCCTCACCCTGTCTCTGTCCAGCTCTCTCTCTTTCTCATTCTGCATTGCACACTCCCCACCCACTCTCTCTTCCCCTATCTCTCTTTCTCATTCTCCACTGCACACTCCCAACCATCTCTCTCTCTCCCCTCTCTTTCTCATTCTCCACAGCACACTCCCCACCTTCTCTCTCTCTCCCCTCTCTCTCTTTCTCATTCTCCACAGCACACTCCCCACCCTCTCTCTCTCCCCCTCTCTCTCTTTCTCATACTCCACTGCACACTCCCCACCCTCTCTCTCTCCCCCTCTCTCTATCTTTTTCTCCATTGCACATTCCCCACCCTTTCTCTCCCCCTCTCTCTCTTTCTCATTCTCCACTGCACACTCCCCACCCTCTCTCTCTCTCTCTCCCCCCTCTCTCTTTCTCATTCTTCACTGCACACTCCCCACCCTCTCTCTCTTCCCCTCTCTCTATCTTATTCTCCATTGCACATTCCCCACCCTCTCTCTCCCTCTCTCTCTCTTTCTTATTCTCCACTGCACACTCCCCACCCTCTCTCTCTCCCCCTCTCTCTCTTTCTTATTCTCCACTGCACACTCCGCACCCTCTCTCTCTCCCCCTCTCTCTCTTTCTCATTCTCCACTGCACACTCCCCACCCTCTCTCTCTCTCTCCCCCTCTCTCTCTTTCTTATTCTCCACTGCACACTCCCCACCCTCCCTCTCTCCCCCTCCCTCTCTTTCTCATTCTCTACTGCACATTCCCCACCCTCTCTCTCTCCCCCTCTCTCTCTTTCTCATTCTCCACTGCACACTCCCCACCCTCTCTCTCTCCCCCTCTCTCTATATCATTATCCACTGCACACTCCCCACCTTCTCTCTCCCCCTCTCTCTATATCATTCTCCACTGCATACTCCCCACCCTCTCTCTTTCCCCCTCTCTCCCTTTCTTATTCTCCACTGCACACTCCCCATACTCTCTCATTTTGCATCTTTTTGCATCTTTAGTGTTGAGACTCTTATCTCTGATCTGCAGCTTATATATACGTTTCACTTCCTACCTTTGTGTCTATACAAATGCATTGCAGAACCTCGGAACATAAAGTTGCCACTATATCCTGTGCAAAGAAGAGAGAATGTAGTCCAGGGCTCTGATACAAATAACATATAAATCACTATGAGTCAGCATATACATAATTCAGAGAATTCTATGCACAATAAAGCTACATTGGGATAAGTTCACCTGGGAACATCTAGGCACCTCCTGTAGGTGTGTCACTAGCCAGTGTAACAACAAGTGTACTCAGGGTGTCACATCTAAAACCTTTCTGAGTCTCCATTTAAAAAGTATGCAGCACCCTATGAGGGGAGGGGTCTGACTCTCAAAAAACAAATTAGAATCAGTGAAACCAAGGTGCGCTCCTTTAAATTAATGAAATGTGTACAAGTAAATAAAATTATTTGAGAGAGTGCAGCCAGGACAACTAAGACCAATGTGTAAGTGCAAACAACAGAAAATATAATCTGGCACTCTGAAGCAAACAATATATAAATCACTAAGTGTCAGCATATACATAAGTAGGAGAATTTTGAGCAGTATATAGTTACATTGGGATAAGCTGCTCTCTCTCAAATTATTTTATTCACTTGTACACATTTCATTAATTTAAAGGAGTGCACTTAGGTTTCACTGATACTATATCCTTGTGATTGGTTATTTGGACGATTGCAATGTCATTTAGGATGTTTTTTACGGTTGATATATAGTTAGGGTATCATAGTAAATCAGAGGTAGGTAACCTGTGCTAACTAGTGTGAATATACTCACATTACCTCTTTGCTTCAAAGCAACGATAACGAAATACTGATCTTGGTGATTGTTTTCATTATAATTAGTCATACAAAATGCATTATAGTATAATTGCATAATAATTATGTTCTTAGATGCTATCAATATTTAACCTGCAGCAGTTAATCTTGAACTTTATTGCAAACAGAATGATTAAACCTAATAATTTCTTTAAAAAAGGGGCATAGTTTGTTTCAGTCAGCACCCGAACCCCATTGGGGACAGCCCTGATTAACACAATCAATCATTGTGCCTGTCCATGCAAATTTAGTTTTGGAAACATTGTATGTTAAAAGTAGTGAAGAGCGGGCTCGGATTTCCCTAATCCAAGCCCACCCGAACAGTGCGGATCCGCTGGGATCCGAGCACTGTTCGGGTACTTCCGCCCGGGAAAAAAATCCGAAACGAGGCTATGACATCCAAGTCTTGCGTTGGATCTTGCGAGACTCGGATGTCATAAATTCACCGCTCGCGGCCGCCATCTTCATTGCTGCTGTGAAAACTCTTGAGGGAGGTTGTAGTTAGGGTGCTCCTGTCCTGCTTTTGGTTTCAGTGGTTTCTTTCCTTTGTGAGTTCAGTGGTGCTGCCTGTGTCCTGTGCTCTGTTCTGCTAAGGGCATAGTTATTTCCAAATTATTAAAAAGTTATAAAAAAATAGAAAAAAAATTATAAAAAACTTATGCAAAAATAATTAAAAAAATATAAAAAAATATAAAAAAGTTATACAAAAATAATTAAAAAAATATATAAAAAAATTATAAAAAAAGTCTCTAAAAATTTCTACTGCAATATATGAATAGGTTCACTGTTCCTGTAGTCAAGAAATATTAGTACTGCAATATATAAAAATACATTATATAGTTTATATAAACTACGTTCACTGTTGCTGCTGTACCAAAAAATAGGTACTGCTATTTCAAAGTCAAACTACGTTCACTGTTGCTGCTGTACCAAAAAATAGGTACTGCTATTTCAAAGTCAAACTACGTTTATTGTTGCTGCTGTACCAAAAAATAGGTACTGCTATTTCAAAGTCAAACTACGTTTATTGTTGCTGCTGTACCAAAAAATAGCTACTGCTATTTCAAAGTCAAACTACGTTTATTGTTGCTGCTGTACCAAAAAATAGCTACTGCTATTTTAAAGTCAAACTACGTTCACTGTTGCTGCTGTACCAAAAAAAGGTACTGCTGTATAACTCCAGTCCAGTGGTACTCTCCTGTGCCGCAGATAATTTGTAAAGGCTTTGCCGAGTGTGTGTGGTTTAGGGGTACGCTCTCTTGTGCTGCATATAACTGAGTACCAAAATTTGGAGGATAAAGTAGGGAAAGATGAAGAACCACTTCCTCCTAATGCTGAAGCTGCTGCCACTAGTCATGACATAGACGATGAAATGCCCTCAACGTCGTCTGTCAAGGGCGATGCCCAATCTCCTAGTAGAGGGCATGTAAAATCCAAAAACCCAAAGTTCACTAAAATTAGCAAAAAAAGAAAATTGAAATCATCTGAGGAGAAACGTAAACTTGCCAATATGCCATTTACGACACGGAGTGGCAAGGAACGGCTTAGGCCCTGGCCCGTGTTCATGACTAGTGGTTCAGCTTAACCCAAGGATCTAAGCCCTCCTTCTTCCCCCCCTCTAAAAAATTTAAGAGACTTAAGCTGTCATCAACAACACAGCAAACAACTCTGCCTTCTAAAGAGATGGCATCACAAATCCCCAAGGCGAGACCAAGGGTGTTGGTGGTTGTGAAGCCTGACCTTCCCATCACTGTATGGGAAGAGGTGGCTTCTTCCACCATTTGCAGCACGCCCTCTGCATATGCTGGAAGGATCACCCACAGTCCAGTAACAGATTTGGCTAATGAAGGTGTCAATGTTGTACACTGGGAGGAGGATATTGATGTAGCTGGCGCTGAGGAGAAACTTTAAGAGGAGGATGCTGATGTAGTTATCTTAAATGAGGCACCAGGGGGGGGAAACAGTTGTTGTCCATGGGATGAAAAAGCCCATCATCATGCCTGGTCAGAAGACCAAAAAATCCACCTCTTCGGTCTGGAGTTATTTTTATCCCAATCCGGACAACAAATGTATGGCCATATGTACCCTATGTAAAGCTCAAATAAGCAGGGGTAAGGATCTTGGCCACCTAGGGACATCCTCCCTTATACGTCACCTGAAGAACCTTCATAATTCAGTGTTTAGTTCAGGACCTGTGGCTAGGACCTTCAGCAGTCCAGGGACACCTAAATCCCTTGGTCCTGTTTTATACACACCACCAACACCCTCCTCGTCAACTTCCTCAACGATCTCCATCAGATATAGTCCTGCAGGCCATGTCACCGGCATGACTGAGTCCTCTTCAATCCGGGATTCATCCGAGGAATCCTGCAGCGTTACGCCTACTACTGCCGCTGCTGCTGTTGCTGCTGGTAGTCGGTCATCTTCCCAGAGGGGAAGTCGTAAGAACGCTACGTCTTTCACCAAACAGTTGACCGTCCAACAGTCGTTTGCCATGAGCACAAAGTACGACAGTAGTCACCCTATTGCAAAGCGGATAACTGCGGCTGTAACAGCTATGTTGGTGTTAGACGTGCATCCGGTATCCGCCATCAGTGGAGTTGGATTTAGACGGTTGATGGAGGTATTGTGTACCCGGTACCAAATCCCGTCGAGATTCCACTTCACTAGGCAGGCGATACCAGGGATGTACAGAGAAGTACGAACAAGTGTCCTCAGTGCTCTGAAAAATGCGGTTGTACCCACTGTCCACTTAACCACGGACATGTGGACAAGTGGTTCAGGGCAAACTAAGGACTATATGACTGTGACAGCCCACTGGGTATATGCATCGCCTTCCACAGCAACAGCAGCAACTGCATCAGTAGCAGCATCTCCACAACGGCTGCTCGTTCCAAGGCAGGCAACGTTGACAATCTCTTAGAGAAACTGAGGGAAATAATCTTGCAGTGGCTTACCCCACTTAGACTCTCCTGGGGGTTTGTGGTGTCAGACAATGCCAGTAACATATGTGTTACATATGGGCAATTTCCAGCACGTCCCATGTTTTGCCCACACCATAAATTTGGTGGTGCAGCATTACCTGAAGAGTGACAGGGGTGTGCAGGAGATGCTTGCGGTGGCACGCAAAATTGCTGGACACTTTCGGCACTCTGCCAGTGCCTACCGCAGACTCGAGCAACATCAAAAAATGCTGAACCTGCCCTGCCATCACCTCAAACAAGAGGTTGTGACGCGCTGGAACTCCACCCTCTATATGCTGCAGAGGATGGAGGAGCAGCAAAAGGCCATTCAAGCCTACACAGCCACATGAGACATAGAAAAAGGAGTGGGGATGCGCCTGAGTCAAGCGCAGTGGAGACTGATTTCCGTGTTGTGCAAGGTTCTCCAGCCGTTTGAACTTGCCACACGAGAAGTCAGTTCCGACACTGCCAGCTTGAGTCAGGTGATTCCTCTGATCAGGCTGTTGCAGAAGCAGCTGGAGAAAGTGAGGGAGGAGCTGTTAAAGCATTGCGATTCCACAAAGCATGTAGCTCTTGTGGATGAAGCCCTTCGTACGCTTTGCCAGGATCCGAGGGTGGTCACTCTTTTAAAGTCAGAGAAATACATTCTGGCCACCGTGCTGGATCCTCGGCTTAAAGCGTATGTTGTGTCTCTGTTTCCGGCGGACACAAGTCTACAGCGGTGCAAAGACCTGCTGGTCAGGAGATTGTCCTCTGAAGAGGACCGTGACATGCCAACAGCTCCTCCTTCATTTTCTTCAACACCTGTGGCTGCGAGGAAAAAGCTCAGTTTTCCTAAAAGACCCGCTGGCGGGGATGCTAAGAACATCTGGTCCGGACTGAAGGACCTGCCAACCATTGCAGACATGTCTACTGTCGCTGCATTGGATGCTGTCACTATTGAAAAAATAGTGGAGGATTACTTTGCTGACACCATCCAAGTAGACATGTCAGACAGTCCCTATTCTTACTGGCAGGAAAAAAAGGCAGTTTGGAAGCCCCTGTACAAACTGGCTCTATTTTACCTGAGTTTTCCCCCTCCAGTGTGTACTCGGAAAGAGTTTTTAGTGCAGCGGGGAACCTGGTCAGTGAGCGGCAAAGGAGGTTGCTCCCGCAAAACGTTGAAAAAATGATGTTCATAAAAATGAATTATCAATTCTTCAATCAAGAACAGCACTGGCCTCCATAGACTACAGAGGGACCTGTGGTTGTGGAGTCCAGCGGGGACGAATTGATAATGTGTGAGGATGAGGAAGTACACACTGAAGACGGCGAGGAATCAGAGGATGAGGATGAGGATGACATCTTGCCTCAGTAAAGCCAGTTTAGTTTGTACAGGGAGAGATGAATAGCTTTTTTGGTGTGGGGGCCCAAACAAACCAATTATTTCAGCCACAATTTTGTAGGCCCTGTCGCTGAAATGATTGGTTTGCTAAAGTGCGCATGTCCTATTTCAACAACATCAGGGTGGGTGGGAGGGCCCAAGGACAATTCCATCTTGCAACTCTTTTTTTGGCATTATGTGCTCTTTGGGGCCTAGTTTTTCAAACTGCCATCCTGTCTGCCACTGCAGTGCCACTCCTAGATGGGACACCTAAATCCCTTGGTCCTGTTGTATCCACACCAGCAACACCCTCCTCGTCAATTTCCTCCACGATCTCCATGAGAGATAGTCCTGCAGGCCATGTCACCGGCATGACTGAGTCCTCTTCAATCCGGGATTCTTCCGGAGGATCCTGCAGCGGTACGCCTACTACTGCCGCTGCTGCTGTTTCTGCTGGTAGTCGGTCATCTTCCCAGAGCGGAAGTCATAAGAACGCTACGTCTTTCACAAAACAGTTGACCGTCCAACAGTCGTTTGCCATGAGCACGAAGAACGACACTAGTCATCCTATGGCAAAGCGGATAACTGCGGCCGTAACAGCTATGTTGGTGTTAGACGTGCATCCGGTGTCCGCCATCTGTGCAGTGGAATTTAGACGGTTGATGGAGGTATTGTGTCCCCGGTACCATATTCCGTCGAGATTCCACTTCACTAGGCAGTCCAGAAATATTAGTATCAGATATTAAACTACGTTCACTGTTCCTGCAGTGCAGAAATATTAGTATCAGATATTAAACTATGTTCACTGTTCCTTCAGTGCAGAAATATTAGTACCAGATATTAAAATACGTTCAGTGTTCCTGCAGTGCAGAAATATTAGTATCAGATATTAAACTACGTTCACTGTTCCTGCAGTGCAGAAATATTAGTATCAAATATTAAACTACGTTCACTGTTCCTGCTACATCAAAAAAGCATGAACCTGCCCTGCCATCAACTAAAACAAGAGATAGTGACGCGCTTGAACTCCACCCTCTATATGCTGCAGAGGATGGAGGAGCAGAAAAAGGCCATTCAAGCCTACACAGCCACCTACGATGGGCCACGTGTTTGTGCCGCCCACTTGTGTCGCTTAGCTTAGACATCCAGCTACCTCGGTGCAACCTTTTGGACTAAAAACAATATTGTGAGGTGTGAGGTGTTCAGAATAGACTGGAAATTAGTGGAAATGAATGTTATTGAGGTTAATAATAGTGTAGGAGTGAAAAAAAATAAAATATGGATTTTAGCACTTTTTATGCTTTTTAAAAAAAAAAATCAGAGCCCAAAACCCAAAATCAGAACCAAAACCTTTTGTGGAGTGTTTTGGCAAAACAAATCAGAACCCAAAACCTCAAGCTAATCAGAACCCAAAACCCAAAACACCAAAAGTGGCCGGTGCACACCATTAGTTAAAAGCCTTTATACTGTTATCCTACATCAGGCCTGTCCAACCTGCGGCCCTCCAGATGTTGTGAAACTACAAGTCCCAGCATGCCCTCCCAGCTATCAACAGGTTGTCTATTGGCAAAGCATGCTGGGGCCTGTAGTTTCACAACACCTGGAGGGCCGCAGGTTGGACAGGTCTGTCCTACATGCTGATGGATACAGGTGCATGGAAGAAGTACTTCACAGAACAGATTACCCACTAAACAACCACTACTGTTTTATTTCTGATTTATCTTCAATAACTTACCTTGACTTTGATTTACAAACATTTAGTTCAGCAATGGGCTCTAATGTGGTCCCTTAATTAGGCATCCTATATGCAAGAAAATTTGAGGTATATGCTTGTACCTGCACTGCCTATTAGTGTAAAAATGTAGATGATGTGCTATCTGGACCTTTCATCAATCCAGAAAATCTATGTTATAAGTGAGGACAATTAATTAATTTAATTTAAAACATTTAGGGCCTAACGTTATGCCAATTAACGCGATTGCATCCAAATCGTTTCTGAACGCAAATGACACTTATGGCAGCCTACGACTTGAGTGACAGAACGGGGGAGGGGAGGGGCAGACTAACATAGGCCATGTACAGTAAGGGCATGCAGAGGGCAATCCAACATAGATGCCACCGATTGAAGTCCTTTGTTTCTCGTAAGTACCCTTGGTGTCAGCCCATATTATTTGCACGAGCTACAGGGCAGGTGTAAGTGCCCACTGATAGTGATGGCTGTTTTAAAAAACTACATGTAAGTGTACCACTAGATAACACAGAAAATGTAATTTGTATCATATTGTGTGCAATTTATAAAAAGGCATTATATGTAGAGTATGCATTAACAGGATCTTTATGAATTTCATGTCAAAAATATGTTAGATATTTTTTTAAATCCATATTTTTTAATAATGATTATACTATTTAGTTATTCATTTATTTTATAATACACATTTTTTTGTATGCGTTTTGATGTGACATTATGTTACACATATGCTTGTGTGTTTACTACAGTCTGTTCTGTCTGGCTACATAAGGCAAGTACCATTTAGGCAGAGTGTACATACAGAGATTGAACCACTATCAGATGGAGTCACATCTCAACCTCTCTACCCTCTGTGTGTTGGTGTAATGATCAATTAGTTCTCTTCATATAATTAGAGTTATTCCATGGGAAAGATTACCAAATGGGGAGAAGAAACTATCCAACTTTATCACAGAGAAAATATGAATGGGGGAGATTTTGACATAAACGTGAGCAAATAATATAACTATAAGACAGTGTTGTATACCCTCAGGAGAGGAACTACCATTTAATGCCCATGAGATTATGGAGAATAACAGTGGATGATAACACATGGGAGTAATCAACATTATATATGGTGTTCAAACTCATCAGAGCTATTATTTGGTTATCTCAATAAATAGTGTGCAATGAGTTTGCCATAGGGGAATTGCTAATTTTTTATTTTTCACTTTTTGTTTCCTTTTTCACATCTTTTCTTTTAATATTTAGCATATATTCTCTAAATAAAGGCTTAGGCCCACACATGATAATATACAGGTGATTTTTACATCCAATGTTATAATATTTTAGGGAACTGGAGTGCTCTGTGGTTGTTCTTAATTCCAACTCTGGTCTTTTTGACATGAGAGTGTACTTAAGCCCACATCCAGTTTGAAATGTATCTTGAGATCCGTTTTGATTTGAATATGTGGTACCCCAAAGCCCTGTTGAACAGCACAGAGGAAGTGCATAAACGCTTTTAAAATGCAGGGCTACAAGGGGTTAATTGTGCTTCTGAAAACTTGTGCCCAGGAGTGATTGACAGGGGGAGGATGAAGGCCCTGATTGGCTGGGGGAGTAACAGGAAGAGGATGTGCAAGAAGGAGGAGAGAGAGAGCAGCAGGGTAGAAGGAACAAGGGGGAGGACGTGCAGCCGAGCAGAGAGAAGATAAGTTGCTGCAAGAACTGTGACATTGCCAGCAAAGTGGACGGAGAACAGCTGGGGACACGCAGCGGGGCGCCAAAGACGGTCTCCACTAACTGCAGAACCGTCTCAAGGTAAAACCCTAGCCTGCAGTGTACTGCACACACCCCAGTGTCAGAGGTAAGAGTGATGAGAGAATCTATCCAAAAATGACATTGCATTCTTGTACAAGGAAGGATTGTGAGAGCTTTTCCCACAGATCATACCTATACACAGGCTGCAGGGAACAATTAAGACGGTCGTTTCAGCTATATCCTGTGTGTGTGTGCTGATATCTGGACATTATACCTTGCTGCAGAGCACATGTGCTGATAGAGATTCATTGACCGTTGAGAGAACAGTGCCATCTTGTGGCTGAAATGAGCAACAGCCCTGCTTTCTACTATAATACTTAACTCTTGATGGAAACCTCTGCAGGACATTGGAACACTACCCAAATTCCTGTGCACAGGTCAGCCCAGGACTGAGTGGAAAATATGGTAACGTTACCGGAGATAATATTGGTGCACCAAATGTTTTAGATGATGTTAATGTTATGTGATTTACCTAAGAGTTGATTTATTAATATTGAAGGTGTGACATTCAGTGTTAGTGATACCGCTGCAATTCAAGTTAACTCAGCAGTAGATGCTAAAAGTGGGGCGCCTGACCCATAGGGAATAGCACGGTACCCCAAACACCTGAATAAGAAGTAGCCCTCTAGTGGGTGCGGTAGTGACCGTAAGAGTCTTGATGGGTTATTATTGATGGTTTTTGCATCATCACCAGTCAGATATTGTTAACGTGAAAGTAGTAACTGTGATTACCAGTGTGCCTTATTACACAATGTGCATTTAAGATGTTATCGTTATTCTGCCTTATACTCACCAGGTGTATGTCATATGTCAAATGCTATTGTGCTCTATGCTGATCAGATGCATTATTTTGTCATTACTATTGAGCTGAAGGGGTCAGTGGCGCGGTGTCTTACCGAAACTATCCTTACCGCATTCTCAATAAACCCAAGTTGTTTGACCAATCCTTGTCCCTTTCATTGAAGTATTTATCTCCTGACCACCGGATATCCGAACAGAAAAGAACCTGACTCGTGTCTGGTGGACAAGGTAAGGGAAGGATTCCCATCAGTACTCGACCACCACAAATATGCTCAAGTTCCGTGATCTTTTTTAAAAGACAACTTGCGTGCTAGTTGAGTCCAGACCTGTTTCAGGCCCTTAATGTTTAGGAATAAAGCATTGTCTGGGATCTTCAAACTGCTTGTACAAAACCTGCTCTGTGTCTGCTCAACTATGGAGAGATAAAATGTCTTCTATGTCTATTGACAATACTGCCGGGTCAGTAACAAAATGGTATACTGTCATTATCAGCAGCAACAGCAGCTATATATATAGCCATGGCCGGATTAAGGGGGAGCACAGGGGGCTTGTGCCCCGGGCCTTCCTCTCTCTGAGGGCCCCCCACCACCGGCTGAGAGGAGGGAAGCTGGTGCGCAAAGTGGGCGATGTGAAAATGCAGCGGTGCTGCTGTACATCTGGCCTGCTGCCAAGGATTCGGTCCGTCTGGGACGGAAGGGTTTGTATTGCCTGCGTCGGGGTGGGGGGGGGGGGGAGGGAGTCATAGCCGCACAAGCAGGAGAAAGATCGGATCACCTGTCAGCTGGTGATCCGATCTTTGTCCTAGTAAAACACTTTGCGCAGGCAGTAAGGAAAGTTTGCTATGGGGAAAACGTCTGTTGGAGATTGTAGAGGGAAGCAGAGCCCAGGTCAGGATTTTACTCTGGACTCAACATCACCTGCTGGAATATTTGTAATTTCTCACTGAGTAGAAAAATGAGGACATTGTCAAGTCAGCTTTATGTGATTTGTCAATGATTTTTTCCGAGTTCAGCAAGGATAAGTATTGACTGTTAAGGGGAAAAAGGAGATTGGAAACCATTTCATTCTACCAACACCAAGCAAACGTCCCAGAGCAGTGGCGATGACGTAATCCATAGTCACAACAACGACACTGACAGCAGAAGCCCAAGTAACGAGTCTTCTACTAACGATAGCGCCCGCTCGCTAGTACAAATATACAAATATGAGAGTCGGTTCTGCCAGAGAGGATTAACTTTGGCTAAAGGCACCCAGACATTGACTGAAATGTTTATACAAACTCTGGCCAATAAACACCAAGTGGTGAACAAACTGATCACAAGGACAATGAAAATGAAATTGACAGAGCATTATTATTCAATTTGGGTCTAAGGGGCATATTTAACAAATAATGATAGTGCACTATCCTGCACTTACCATTAAAAAAATGTACCTCTGTGTCATCCGAATATTTAAGAAGGGTGCATCGATATCTGCTGCTTTGCATTCCTTTTTGTTTTTGGTAGCAGTCACCATTCTACAGTATGGTGACTGCTCCCAACCGCAATCTAACAAGTTCCGAAAAAAAGTTTTTTTCGGTAACTTGTCTTGATAATGTACCCCAGCTGAAGCTAGCGTACATTATCATAATTGTCAGATTTCAGTGCTGTCAGCTCTGCTTTGTAGAGCAGAGCTGGACAGCGCATGTGTGGAGGGATCACATGATCCCTCCCTGTCACTCACCGCTCTCCACCGCTCTCTCTGCAACTATAGTTGCAGAGACAGAGCGGGGATGTTTTTTTGCGCATGTGCAGTTTTTCGAACTGCACATGCACAATTCCAGAGTAAAGAAAAATGAAGAGAACCTGGAGGAGATCCGTGGAAACATATGTAGGCAGTAGGCTCTTTTTCCCTGTGTGCCACTCACCTCTGGAGTCTGCACGCCAAGTCCAGAGCTCTTCATTTCCGGCAAGAAACATGGGAGGAGCTGCTGTTGCAAAGACGTATGACTGGAGCTGCTGCGGCTATCTCAGTTTTGGCCATATAAACTATTGCAGCAGCTTGAGGGAAGAAGCCACAGCAGTTCTTTGTTGTAGTTCATACTTATATATATATATATATATATATATATATATATATATATATATATATATAATGGACTGCCTGTTTCCCCACCTTAATCCGGCTATACACTAGAGGGTGCCTAGGCACAACCAGCACACCCTGTGTGCACACCTAAGTCTGCACAGTAGCCTGACAATATCACACTCACCTGCAGCTTGTCCTGATATTCTCTTTGCAGCTATAGCAGTTTGAAACCTCATTGAATAGAATGCTGGGACATGATGTAGGGGAGTTCAGTTCTTGTTGGGTTACGACACAAGCACATCTCAATAGTAATCATGCTGCCTATCAGCTGTAGCAAATTAAATGTAGCGTGGGAGGAAAATGATGTAATTTCTTTGTATCACTTGACCAACTGTAAATAGTTTTATACATATTTAAGATAAGCAAAAGAGAAAGGGAAAGGCAGATCTGCTGCATGTTACTAAAACATACAACTGTAGAAATGAATTCTCTAAAGAATGTTTTAATGATTTTAGAAATAAAGAGCAAATTGTGGCTATAGTATTGTGACATTTCCTAAGGCTTCCAATAAAATTAGTTTGTTATCAGGAGCAGGCACTCCCACGGAGTATGACATGTTGCAGTTAATCTAATGAAGCAGATAAAGCTCCCAGCCAGAAGAATGGATTTTAGTAGGCTTTTGAATGTAGGTCAGTGTGTCATGTTTACGGAGATGTACAAACAACTGACACAGTGCATACTGCTTTTTTGTTTTGGAAAATAGTAATGTACTATATTTTTAATAGTGAAGACTGCCTTTAGCATTTGCATTTTGCGCCAGTTACTTTTAACTTTACAATCCTATAGGGTTTTGTGCTTTTAGAATAATAATTTTTGAGTCCACGCATGCTACAAATGTCTGATAATTTGGTTGAAAATGGCCAAATTGGCAGGACAAGTTATTATTTGTGTGTACATTTTAAGAGAATTTTGTGCACAATATAGCGATATTGGGATAAGCTCACCTGCTGCATCACGGCATTTCCTGTATCCTGTAGGTGAGTACCTAGCCAGTGAAACAAATATTTATCATCGTCATCAACTTATATAGTGCCACTAATTCCATAGAGCTGTACAGAGAACTCACTCACTCACTCTGCCCCAATAGAGCTTACAGTCTAAATTCCCTAACTCACACACACACACACGCACACACACACGCACACACACACGCACACGCACACACACACAGACTAGGGTCAATTTGATAGCAGCCAGTTAACCTACTAGTATATTTTTGGATTGTGGGAGAAAACTGGAGTACTCGGAGGAAACCCACGGCAGCATGGGGAAAATATACAAACTCCACATAGCTAAGGCCTCATGACCCTAGGGCTGTGAGGCAGAAGTGCTAACCACTAAGCCACTGTGCCATCCATAATATATATTATATATTCAGGGTGTCACAATTAAAGCCTTCCCTGCATCTCCATTTTATAAAGCATGAAGCACCTGGAGGGAGTTGTCAATTCCCAGAAAAACAAACTAGAAATTGGTGAAAGATAAAAAGGAGCGCGTCTTTAAATTAATGAAATGTGTACAGGCAAGTACAATCATTTCAGACGGCAGTCAAGGACAAATAAGACCAATGTGTATGTGCAAACAAAAGAAAAATGTTGTGTGTTGCTCAAAAACAAACAATATGTAAATCACTATGTGTCAGCATATACATAAAGGAGAATTTTGTGCACAATATAGCTATATTGGGATATGCTCAATTACTGCGTCAAGGCATCTCCTATATCTCCTATAGGTAAGTCCCTAAGACGAGATTCAGGGAAGGTTTTAAATATGACACCCTGAATATATATTTGTTCACTTGCTCTAAGTTGAGCCTGCGGGTTGGGCGGCATTAAAGCTGACGGACCTGCATGCTCTCTAACGTGGTAAAAAATAGATTTATTTTTTTTAAAAAAAATCTGTGGAATCCCACCCTCCTAATGATATTAACCCTAGTGCTGCCAGCCTAGTTCTGATTGCAGCAAAATCGGGGCAAAAAAGCGGTGTTTCCCCCATTTCACGAAAACCAGCACTAGGCAAGCCAGCTGGGGTTGGTGGCACTATAGCAGGGGAACCTGCAGCAGGGGGGTCCCCCTGCCATAATGAAAACTCAGCCTCAGGCGGTTCAGCATGGGGCTGAATGCCCTAGGGAGTGGGGTCTGCAAAAAAAAATGTGTGGGGCCCCCTTCTAGGGATACCCCTCCCCATGTTGAAAGCACTTGTACTCTTCCCACACGCCTGCTTGAAACCCTATTTTACTTTGTGGAACTACATGTCCCAGCCAGCCCAGGCTTCCATTAACAGTCTGGGCATGCTGGTGCTTATAGAACTACATGCACCAGCATACCCATGGCAGCCAGGGCATGCTGATACCTGGAGAACCACAAGTGCCATCATGCCCTGACACCCAGGGCCCACTGCCCACTGAGTCATGTAGTCCCACAAAATACAATTTAAATAAACCACACCCCTCTGTTACATCACATTTGTTTATTAAAAAAAAAAAAAAACTAACTAAAATGTAAATAAATCAGACACCTCTTTGTAACCACATAATTTTATTACAAATAATAAATCACCATATACTTACCATGTGATGTCTTAATCTGTAAGCGATCCAATCTTGTAAGCTTTTACTCCATAATGCTTGAAACCATAGCAAAACACATAATATTCCCAGGTCTGTAGTTGTCCAAAAAAATATCATCCAAGGTCCTGGAGTTGTCCATAAAAAAAGCCCAAAATATATTTCAGATAGTTTAAAATAATACTCTTTTCTTCTTTCTTGAAGCCAAAATAATCCTCAGGATACTGCTTGGTAAAAAAATAAATCATTAAATAGCACAACATGAAACTATGATCTTCTATGGAAGATTATCCAGCTCAGAATGAATTATTAACAGACGTAAGGCCTATTTATATGCCAGACGGATTTCCCATGCTGTCCTGTAACCTTTAGAAGTCTTGGGCGCGGGAGTTAATATTTTTGTAATAGCTGCTATCCCTCCAATTGTGCAAAAGAAGTCAGGTAATTGTGGCCACAATGGTGGGAAAACTGTACTCGTTGCTTTGGATTCTTGTGGTCAGAGAGGAGGATTCATTAGCTAGGCTATCACTTCAGAAAGAGTTCACCTCAATCTGGCGGGGATTCTTCTCATATGTTGATCGCTAACAGGTCAAGCTCTTTGCAGGATGACAGGTTTGGCAGGAAGGAGAGGTCCCACGTTGCTCTAGCTCTCTGATATCAGCACAAAAACACCACAGGAGCAGGAGAAGGAGCAACACCTCAGTTCACCTGGTGCAAAGGGGGTTG
Organism: Mixophyes fleayi; assembly: GCF_038048845.1. Classification (NCBI taxonomy): domain Eukaryota; kingdom Metazoa; phylum Chordata; class Amphibia; order Anura; family Limnodynastidae; genus Mixophyes; species Mixophyes fleayi. The sequence continues at coordinate 297,441,028 of NC_134405.1, read as the reverse complement.
AGTATGAATCCAATGCTAGTTTTGAAGTAGTTTGTTGCTTGCTTATACTGAATAAGGATAAATAAAGAGGATTTCTGTCAGGAGAGTCTAAAAGATGTGACATACTCCGTGCTCATTCAAGCCACCTCTCCATTAAGCAATGTATTTAGTAAAAGTTACAATATGGCATGCACAAAAACAAAATACTAAATTAATCTGAAAGTTGAATAGTCCTTTAAAGTTATCTGATCATAAATCCTAAATCATTCAAATAATGCAGCAAATGTGGTTATGCTGGTAAAATAAAAATACACTATCCCCTATTCAGTTAAGGATTGATTCCAGAGACTAGACTTCTACATGTAGATGGAAGATATTACTGTGATGTTGGAGTTCACCACTACCTAGTTTAGCTGGCTAACCTTTAAAGGATAACCTTTTTACACATCACAGGACATCTTCCCCCATTTTTCCCCATCTATCCATCCCATTCTTTTCCTTATTCTCTTTAAGTTCCTTTTTTTAAAAAAAAATTTACGTTAAAATTGCTAAGTTTGGCATGTTTATTCTACAATATTTCCTGTTCGTTGTACCTGAGACTTAGTGATATCATTTTAAAAAGTTTACATTCAAAAAATGTTAGCTGATCCTTATCATATGTGCTTCTGACATCTTACTATCACCTCACTCCAACTTACAAGTCTCAGTTTTTATTGAAAGGTATTGTCAGTTATGCCACATTCTGTCAACAAAGCACCATGTTTTACATTGAAGATAGTGAGTTGTGATATAACCGGAGTTGACAAAAGTAAGAGAAAATTTATTTTCCATATTCCATTTTTTGAATCCACCATGTACATTCTCCCCAAAAATGTCTGCACCTGTATGGACATAATCACAAAATAGATCTGTATCTATATGTTCCATGTTGAATCCATGTGTCAGGAAGGCGTTAAATACCACCCACTCCTCCCCCATTCAGAGCTATATTTACTTCCTGCTCCTACCTCTGCTTACAAATTATTGTGATTTCTTACTGAAGCAGACTGTGGATTGATAACCTGGTTTGAACCATAGCTATGTGGATTGATATTCTGGCTCTGACCTCTAGTTTGTGACTTTTGTACATTAGTTGTTATAAACTCCTGTTTGCATAATCTTGTTATCCCTGTGAACCAGCCTGCTGAAACATCCCATCTGACACATTGATTACCTGGAGACCATCTGATCAGCTGTTGGGATCCAAACACCACTTTCAGAATGTATTATATCTTCAGCCTTAAATATCTCAACATATTTAGAGCACCTTATATACCTGATTTCAGGCTGCTCCCATCAGTCATCATCTGATTATCTATACAGTCTCACAATATACTTTTTGCCCACAGTATGAATTGTGTTGGAGAACTTAAACCTTGAAGACAAATGCAATAAATGGAACAGGTCCAGACAAATATTCCAACCAAGGTACTGCATTTGTACATGCTCAAGGACTAGGATCTCTGACCAGATATCCTGATCATGCTGCTAGAGATCCTATAGAGATGACCGCAAATCCACTCCCTTAAAATTTTTCAGGGTATAGGTGGCTATATTTTGGATTTATGAATCAGTGCCGTCTGTTATTTGTGTTACAATCAACCTGTTAACAAAACTGACCTGCCATGGTGAGCCTTATACTTTTGAAGGCCTTTCCCGGGTGTCTCATCTTATGGAACACAATAGTCCTTTACATCATGAATTTGATGAATTTGTGGCCTGTATGGCTATTATGATCCAAATTGGATCTATACAACTGTTATATAAAGCACTCATCTGAGCATTAGTGACATGTGTGCTTCAAAGAGATAATCAAAACCACCTGGCTTGCTTAAAAAATATTAATATCCTCAAATGGTATTTCACACTCACCATCTTTGTCCAAAAACTGCCCCCACCAAGAGTTATTTTCAAAGTTAGCACATTGTGGGAGCTCTTTGGTTCTCCCTAAAATTATATACCAGAACAATCACACTGAAATTAACCAGAGTTATCATTAGCCAAACAAGTATTTCAGTTATATATAGTTTATAAATGATAGCGCTTATCTAGCACTTATTAAGAACACAAAGACAGGGCATTATTAAATGACATTTAATATGACAAAATAGTCACAATGCTAAAGGTATACAAAAGTTTTTCATGTTTTTTTAACCACACTGATATTTTACCTTTTACCCCCTTCCTTGTGAGGTCACAAAACTAGGTTTGTGACTATGATAATGACATCCTTTATGGCTTTTCAACACAGCTTTCAACTCAGGATTTAAAAAAATATAAATATATTTTTCTTTGGTACATCCTAGATGTATAATTGTACATTCTATTAATGGTCACAAATTTACACTCAGATACTATACATATAATATGATATACATGATCTACATGATCTAGGAAGATAGGTTATCTCATTTAAGGGTAATAGCTATATCTTAAATATTTTCTGCATCTAGTGGCCTTGAATATAAATACATTCAGTGATCTAGGCAAATATGAATTATGACAATATTTCTTTGATGTGTACATTCCCTATAGAAAACGGAACGATTAAAAGGAATCACACTATATTAGCTTTTATAGCAACTGATCTGCCATAAAAGCTTTAGATTACAATCTGGTCTAGCTAGATGTAAAAATCTTTGCATGACAGAACAGTGACCACTGCAGATCTTATGGTAGAGTAAATGGCCATGGGATATGTCAGCATAGTTAAATTAACCCTTTGTTTGCTTATACTCCGGTAGTTCAGAAATGACACACAAGGCATTGATATATAATCCCTGATCATGTTATAACCATGACACCTTCCTTTTTAAGAAAGTGACAGGGAAACTGTCAAATGCCTGATGGTTTTCCCTGCTCATCTGACCCAGTACTTTGATTATGTCATAACCACAACTACAACTTTATCCTCCTTGCTAAATAATCTTCAGTGTTGGCACTTTGTTTCACAAGGACCCAGCAGTAATATTAAAAGAAGAGATTGCCATAATCAATGGGAGATATATTTTTCAATTCCTTTTACTGTAACAATTATGATGGAGGGTCAAAAATAACAATGCAAACTAATGAAAACTAAAGATTTTACATAAAGACAGTATGTCTCAATATTATAATTGGTTTAAAATATACTGTATCCCATTGCCAGTCATAGCATTTTGTAAGCATCAGTTTACTGAAGACAATAGAATATTTTACGTCCACCAAAGAATTAGGCCAATGATGCAATGAATGGAATGTAAAATAGCCAATCAGTAAGCATCAAGAAATGACACATGTCTATAACTATAAGTATTTAAAGAGCTTAAAGTCACTCTAGCACATGGTGGCTAAGTGGCTAGCACTTCTGCTTCACAGCACTGAGGTCATGAGTTCAATTCCCAACCATGGTCTTATCTGTGTGGAGTTTGTATGTTCTTCCCGTGTTTGCGTGGGTTTGCTCCGGTTTCCTCCCACACTCCAAAAACATATTAGTAGATTAATTAGCTGCTATCAAAATTGACCCTAGTCAGTCTCTGTGTCTGTGTGTATGTTAGGGAATTTAGATTGTAAGCTCCAATGAGGCAGGGACTGATGTGAATGTGTTCTCTGTACTGCGCTGTGGAATCAGTGGCGCTATATAAATAAATGGTGATGATTGTCCCAGGGGGAAATGTCTTTGGGTGCGATTACTGACTTATGATGTGAGTTTTGACTATTAGTGGCTAAGCTCCTGACTATTTTTCACTTCTGTGCAAAACGAGGATGTAATTTATGTAGCATAAAAAGGCAGATGCACTGCATAAAATCCCCTTTGATAACACTATATACCTCAATTTGCGCAAGTGCACCTAAATTTTTATCTGAAGGTAAAAGTTGGGTATATTGAGGCCATTCTTTACAAAGTATGCAGCAGATGCACTAGTGTGTCTATTATTGCGCAGCAGAGCAAACATGACATTCCAGTTAGTGGAGTGATATTCTTGAGAACAGTGGATCAAGTGGGCTGGTATACGGTGGTATGCCATTCTGTCAGTTCTCCTACAGCCTTCATTGTAAAATTATGAAATTCCATTCACTAACATTTTCCATACCATAACTTCTAAAGTTATTTGACCACTGATTGAGATGATAAAAAAAAGGATGGAGAGGTGACACAGAGGAGAAAGTAAGCAACAGAAGCAGGAGGAAGAGGGTCTGTCACAGAGAGGATTAAAGAAGAGAAAAGTTTGGGGAAAAGTGAAGGGAGACAACATGAGACAGAGAGGAGAGGTGATGTGACAGCCAGGGACCTAGGACAGTGGGGAGGTGGTCCTGGGCTCCCATGACATTACCTGAGAGCGGGTGAGCGACAGCTGCTGCATGGAGACAAGTAAGAGTGGGGAAGCCACATTAGGGGAAGAGCCCCATATTTAGAAAGAGCCCCTGAGAGGTAAAAAGGGGAGGACCCCAAAAAAGAAGGGGGTGTTTCTGCATGCAGCAGTGTGGCAGCATATATAGAGGAGAGGAGTCCCAAATCCCAGAGAGGGGGCGAACCCCATATCACTAAAGTGAACCCCAAGAGAGAGAGAGGTGAAGAGACCCTAGAGAGAGGGTTGCTGCAAGAGGAAGTGTAGCAGTAGTAGAGTGGCACAGGAGAGGCTGAGAACATACTAGAGTATCAGAGCCCAGTGGCTGAGAGAACACAGTGAAAAGTGTCAGAGCCCAGTGGAGAAATCATCCCCACAGATGAGGGGTGAGCTGCAGCTGAGTGTTACACAGCGTGTGTCAGAACTGCATTGAGGAGAAGCTGCCTGCTCGAGGGAGGTGTTTGCCTGTTAGGAGTATTGGAGTGTAGGAGACATGGGAATTGTCTTATATAACATCTAGATAACATTAAGTACTGTGCAGGAGGAGACAGAAGTTGTAAATATGAGCTGTATATGTTTACTTTAGTGCAGCTACCATTTATGAATGTGCTAGAGTGAGGAGGAGTGTAAATAAATAGTTTCTGTTGAACTATAAAGATGGTCTGGTGCTCAAATTATTGGGACCTTTATTGCACTGCACCACAAAGTTACATCACCCTTGGCCCACAACCTTCAAAGAGACTTTGTTGAACATAAAACCTGCATGTCCAGGGAACCCCCAGGTCATTTATTCCCATGCCCATGAGCTAGCCAGGGTTAGAAAAGGGGTTGCACTGTCTATCCTGTGTGCCTCAACACTACACGGAGTGACAGGGGGTTACATTCCTTTTTTAAAATATTATTTCCAATGATCAATGTCTCCTGGGCCTGTTGTCCAACAGGATGCCTGGGATCACAGAGGCTCTTTTCCAAATAGGGAAGCCATCTTGGGAGCATGTAAATCCTTGTGAAAAGCAAAAGTGACGCAGGGGAGAGAAATATACACCCATATCCCTCTCTTTCTGATCCATGAGCTGTGTACAAATATTGATTATAAGTAGCGCTGAGTTACTTTGGATTTGTTAGAGTTAATAGTTTCTATTATTTAGCTGACTCAATTTCCCTTCTACATAATCAGGTTTTTGCCTCAGCAATTGTATATTACATTAGTATTAGCCCCACAGCACTGGGGTCATGCTTATCTGTGAGGAGTTTGTATGTTCTCCTCGTGTTTGCGTGGGTTTCCTCTGGGTGCTCCAGTTTCCTCCCACACTCCAAAAACATACTGGTGTGTCTGTCTGTGGGTGTTAGGGAGTTTAGACTGTGAGCTCCAATGGGGCAGGGACTGAAGTGAATGACAAATATTTTCTGTACAGCGATGAGGAATTGGTGGCACTATATAAATAAATGGTGATGATGATAATGTGTAGATTTAACTGTATATCACCTCCGTAGTCAGCATACATATTAGTGATTAGTCAAGGTAAAAGTTAGATTAAGACTCCAACAGACACAAAGCTTTACTGAGGTCCAGTGGCATTTGAGTTGCAATACAAAGATAATTAATTTTTTACATTATGCATAACACCAATGACCTGGATTTAAGGCAACCATCCACTGGAGTCATGTTAAACAAATCTTCACACCACCACACCACAGGGTTACTGGAATCTTTGATTCCGAGCAGCTAATCCTTTAGGACATAATCAATACTTCTTCAAATGTACAAATATTTAAGTCTAGAGAAAAAAGTTCAGAGAAAAATACCAATGAGATTTGAACAAAAGCTTGTCATGTGATGAATGGATAATAAATAAAAATATAAAAAATCTAATGTATGTATAGCTAAAATGTAGATTACAGTGGATAGCCTGTAAAACAGGGGTCAGGGAACTTTTTTACCTTTTACCCCCAAATATATTTAGAAATGGCGACGTTACCCCCATGATTAGAAATTAACAAAATATTACTAATATTAATAATAGTAATTAAGGAAATCATATATTATTAATTATTTGACTTCTAACCTGTATAGAATCAGCTTCAGCTTCAAAACTTCAGGTTTTTGAGAAATGATGTTGCTTCATTGTTGATACGAGAGCATCAATATTGGGGCATTTTGATGTCAGAGCAATTTGGATACAGTCTTCAGCGTCCAATCGATTTCTCTGCTTCGTTTTTATGTTTGTTAAAGTTGAAAATCCTTGTTCGCAAAGGTAGGTAGTTGCAAAAGGCAGCAACTTTTTGACTGCCTCCTCATGTGCAATTTGGAATGCCTTTGCAGCAGTCGACATCCAAAAATTTGAAAGATCTGTTTTGCTTTCAAATGCAATACGTGCTTCATTATTGCATCGAAGTTCAAGAAGTGCCTCTGCCAACCCTTGAGGTTCTTCTGGTACAACATTAATTTCACATTGAAATGGGTCTACAATCCAACCTACAGCGTGTGAATCAAGATCTGGAAAGTAATCAGAGAACCGCTCTTTGAGTTTGGTAAGATGCCTTATAACTGTATCCTTGATGTCTTCAAAAGTAATATTTTCACAATCTTCCAAGAACAAAGCTAACTTTGAAAAGGTAGCTATCTTTTTCTGTTCAGCTTTCTGTCTCCAATATAACAGCTTTGATCCAAATGCAGAAATCTTTTCTCTGGCTGAAATTATATTTATGTTTTTTCCTTGCAATTCTTTGTTCAATACATTAACATGCTCAAACATATCAGCTAAATATGCGAGATGTGCAACCCACGTGGAGTTTGTAAACTTCTCTGCGAGAACATGCTTTTGATCAACCAAAAAAATTTCAAGTTCAGTTTTGAGAGCCCACACTCGGTTCAGAACATTTCCACGTGAGAGCCACCTCACTTCTGTATGATAAAGTAGGTCTGTATATTCAGCCTCACCATCTTTACATAATTCACGAAATAATCGCGTGTTTAGTGCATGTCCTTTGATAAGATTGACAATCTTGATAACATCATGCATGACGGCTTCCAGTGCAGGTTCCAAATGTTTCACAAGCAGTGCCTGGCGATGGATAATACAGTGGTTTACTTCAACTTTTGGATTTTTCTCTCTCACCAAAGCCGAAAAACCATTAACATGACCCAACATAGCTGGAGCTCCATCAACAGACACAGCAACGCAGTCTTCCCACTGTAAATTGACGCCATTAAAGTATTCATTAACTTTATTGAAGATATCAATCCCACGAGATCGCAAGTCGAGAGGCGAACACAACAACAATTCCTCTTCAATGAGACGTAAACCTTTGTAGCGGACATATACCATCAGCTGCGAATTACTACTAACATCTGTAGTCTCATCAAGCTGAATAGCAAAGTATTTACTCTCTTTTATTGAGGTAATAACTTCTTGCCTCACATTTTCTGCTAAAATAGAAATTCTTCCTTTAATAACTCTTGCAGACAAGGGCACTGAATTTAGTTTCTTGGCTTCATTCTGACCACACATAATCTCTGCCATTTTCAAAGCTGCTGGTTTAACCAATTCTTCACCAATAGTATACGGTTTTTTGTTCCGAGCAATCAACCAGGCCACTTCAAAGCTAGCCTTTGATGCTGAACGTTGATTGAATGTACCTCTCAAGTTGCTGTCCAGTCTTTGTCTTTTGACAGACATTTCCAAATTTGCAAAATATTCCCGCGGTTTTGAACTCAGATGTGGGTGCAAATTATCCAAGTGCTTCTTCAATTGACTCTTTTTGAAAGATTCTGCAGTCAGTACTTTTAAACAAACAACACACTGTGGTTTCATTATTCCTTTGTCGTCAATTTCAGTAAACCCATAATCAAGGAACTCTTCCTGGTATATTCGTTTTCTATTTGATGTCATCTGACGGGTAAAAAAGACAGTGATTGGAAAAGTTGTAACCAATCAGCACACATTTAGAGAGCACAGAAAGGAGGTTCCATAACCACTGAAATTAATTGTAATGCACACTGTACCCCCAGAAATTGATGATATATCCTGCTAGTACGGTACACAGCCTGGCAGCAATTGATGACCATATCATACCACAAAATCTAAAAACGGTTTGGATGAATCTCTTCCAAGAAGTTGTATTTGTAGCTATAATTACGAGGACATTATGTTCCATATATAAAAAATTAAATGAAAATATATTTATTCCAATAAAATTCAAAAATAAGTCAGATTCCCCCAAAACAAGCAGTATGAAATTCTCTTGGACAGACACAAAAAATGATCACACTTGCTGAAAGCTGTACAAAATGAACACATGGAAATTGATTTAAGCACCAATGTAAAACAATCCAAAGAGATAAAACGACACTAAAACACCTCTAATTGAGCACCAGGTGGGGCCTGATTGTTGCGCAGGGCATATAGGGAGAGAAAAAAGAAAACATAAGAGGCACTCCAGTCCCTTATCAGTAAATTCCATATATGAATTAAAACTTGACTTTTATTGTATTCATTAAAAAATGCGAAATATTAAAAAGTGGTAAATTGTGTGCATGTATTGTGTTAAAACAAACACCCGACAACAGTACAGGAAGAAAAAAATTCCTTGTTAGGGCATCAAGAGAAGATTCCCTTCATTACCTATATTGTAGATTTCTCTGATGAATATATATATAAAGCGCTGTATAGCTTTATCTTGAATGTATCATCACTAGTTGCGCAGGGCTCTAGTCAAGCATCTAATAATAATGCAATTGACTATATATATATATATGCCTCCCTCACCCTATATGCCTCTGTTATTTAACTTACTTTTATATTGACGTTCTCTGTTTTCTTCTGGCGCTGCTCGTCTCTGCTCCTCACTGAAATTGACGTCGGCCGTGATGACATTCAGTGGGAGAGAGCAGGAGAGGGGACTGCTGGGAGCCGTGCGGTCAGGTGATTTATGAAAAAAAAAACCCGCTTTGGAGCCGCGGCGTAGGAAAAAAAACAAAAACCCGCTTTGGAGCCGCGGCGTATGGTTACCCCCGGAAAAGCCATTTTTACCCCATTTGGGGTAATTTACCCCTGTTCGCCGACCACTGCTGTAAAAGATGGCATCTGAAACAGGTCAAAGAACAGTAGGATATGGTAGGATAAAAGCAGAGCTGGATTAAGGCTCTGGGGGGCCCGGGGCACTTTAGGCAGGGGGGCCCCTATGATGTAACATGGTTATCATTTTAGACAAACACACAGGCAATGCTGTGTGCACTGCTGTTAGGTGCACGCAGCTCTGCCTTCACAAGCAGTACAAGGTGAAGCGGGACATACCTCCCAACTGTCCTTGTAGTCGGACCCAATCCTGACTACGCTGAGACAGTCACCCAAATTCAGGACTGCCCGACCAGATTCAGGACAGTTGGCAGACTGCCCTGCTCTCTCCTACCTGTTCTTGTCACTTTCTCCACCTGTGGCTGCTGGTGTCTTTAGCTCAGTTGCTGCTTGTCTGGATACTGGAATGATGGGGGCCCTATTTGGAAAAAAAAATGGGTACATGAAAATTAGAAAATTCCAACCAACCCCAGCATTAAATCAATAGTATTCCCATTTAATATATAAACATATTTCCCTCCCTCGAAACAGCCCTATCAATAAATTAAATGGCATTTATGTTTAAAAAATATAACCATTTTGCACAATCATCCACTGCATTAAATAATTCATATCCACATTTAATAAACAGACCTAATTTTCCCCAAACAGCCCCACATTCATTTATGAGCTTCCAAACCACACCAGCATCAAATTTAAAGGTCCAATCACCCCATCTTAAATTGATAGCCCACACTATTACATTAAATTGCCCCACCATCACTCCACAAATAAAATAGCACCCATTAAATAATTAGCATCTACCTGCAATCCAAGATTAAATTAAGAACCCCCCTTCCCTCCCACATTATATTAAAAAAAAACCTTCCCTCACACATTATATTAACATACTACACCCCTCACACACACATTATATTAACATACTACCCCCCTCACACACACACACACATATTATATTAACCTACTACCCCCTCACACACACACATTATATTAACATACTACCCCCCTCACACACACATTATATTAACATACTACCCCCCTCACACACACACATTATATTAACATACTACCCCCCTCACACACACATTATATTAACATACTACCCCCCTCACACACACACATTATATTAACGTACTACCCCCCTCACACACACATTATATTAACATACTACCCCCTCACACACACATTATATTAACATACTACCCCCCTCACACACACATTATATTAACGTACTACCCCCCTCACACACACATTATATTAACATACTACCCCCCTCACACACACACATTATATTACCATACTACCCCCTCACACACACACATTATATTAACGTACTACCCCCCCTCACACACACATTATATTAACATACTACCCCCACTAACTTTGTTTTATCTGCACGCTGTATGGCCTTGTTTCTCTTCACAAATGGGACGGCACCTGTCACGTGGTGCACGTCCCTGACAACAATAGCAGCCACACATAGGGGAAGGGGGGAACGGATTGTAAGAATCTGCAGCCAATGATAGAACGTGGCTGGTCTCGGAGGAGGGGCCATCCACCAAGTAATAGAGACTTGGGCCATTGCAGGGACCGGCCCAAAATAGTCTTTTTTATTCTTCCCGCCCCAGCCCGCCTCAGAAAATAGTACTGATACTGCACATTAAAAAAAAACAAAAAAACACTGATAAAATTACATCAGTTTTAACTTATATATATATATATATATATATATATATATATATATTATTAAAGTAATTCTATCGTTTTAAAATAAGCATTGCCCAATCAATTGTATGTGTATCCAAAGCACATGGTGGTTTATTTTAGCAGATGTAAATAGTCAACAATTCAATACATTATTATATTATGATACAGTACAGTACAGCACAGCCAATACCAAAAGATAAGTACATACCAATGCAATCGCTTGCGCACGCTGCGCCCCCACCGGACCCGATGGACAATATTCTGTATAGAATATTGTGTCAGAGTTGACTGAGGCCCCAGTGAGATGCAACTAATATATATACAGTCAGTGTTTCATTGTGAACAATAGAGATGACGTAGATTGTTTCTATAGGTCCAGACGTTGGGTGGATCCAGGCCAGACAGGTAATAGGTTGATTCAATCTAAGGAATCCAAAGGTGGGGGTCTTCTGTCCAGGGGGTCTGCTCCTTTTCATAGCCAGTATCATACAAAGGTTTACTCTCTAATATCAATAACTAAAGTATGCAATGTGCGATCTCTTCGCCGACTGCACCGGACAGCTGCTGATGATTAGGGCTTCAATATGATATCAGGCATGACACCTTTCCTATTACCTAAACCTTTAATAACACTACAATGTACATATAATCAACATATATATATATATATATATATATATCTATATATATATATATATATATATATATATATATATAGACAAATAATAAACCGAATACTATCTGCTCCTGAATTACAGTGTAACAGAACCAATATGAAAATATATAAATAACTAACTGTTGTAATGCGAGTGTGTGCGTGCGTATTTTATCGTGCGAACGCACCACGTCACGTAACACGTGGCGTACGCTTCGCAATACGCACGGCAAACCAATATTAAACCAATATACTTTCGTTCATCCAATTATACGACTTCAACAGTCCACCCTTTGATAGTACAATAAACTATCACCTTAAAGATGTTATAAGCAGGATCTCAGTACCACGTTTCATTGTTATGTAATACAAATCCCCCTTGGTGTATGTCCACGCTGTTTGTAGATCTAAACAAGTTATCATGAGAGAGAGTCTTAATCCTCTAAACGACTTCTTCTTTTACTATAAACCGTACACTTCTGGAGCTTGGAGATAACCTTTTGTATGCCCTTCAAGGGTGCAATAAAACACTTAATACATTATTTGGAAAGGTACATGGTACAGTAGAACGTGTATCAGCTATACAGAATTCTCTACTACAGTTCTTCAAGTTTAACAGGTTCTTCTGTCCAACGCATGTCTTTAAGCTCAGAATACATTTAAACACTTCATGTTCATCAATAGCATCATCCTATGTCTATCAATAATGTCATATGCAATCTCCTTCAGCTTGCGTTAATATACACACATCTAATAATGTCACCAGTTCTTTTCATCAACACTTGTGGGCGGGCTATTGTCTGTTCGTTCTTCCCAGTCTCCCAATACTCAGATTTAACAGTGATCGGCTTGTAAAGCATTGGGAGACTTCAGACTGAGGGACCTAGGTGTCCTACTTTTTCCCCTAGTGACCTCCCACCCATAGTTCGGGTACCTCAAGAATATTTAGTGGAAAGAGAACTAATCCTACTTGATATAATCACTGAGGCACGCGTGAGCACGCCCAGCACTTTGTTTGGTCTAAAACCTTACCCTCCCAAGAATGATAATCATTCTCAAGGATGCCTGCTCAAGTCCGAATATTACTGGACTGGCATCACTGGGTGTGTCTCCTTTTTTTAACTATGGGGTCGCCATACTTACGGACGTAATGCTACTCAGACAATAGCCCCTCGCACTTTCTCCAAGCTCCAAGGTTTCCAAATTTTCCTTTACCCCTGAATTGAATAGAGTAATTGACTGGACTGATTATGCTACTAACTTCTTCCTCCCCAATACCTCCTTATCATTACCCAAACCAGTCTCTGTCACCTGCTAATAATCAAAAGAATTAACCGTCCTGAGAAGAGAGTGAAATGAGAGAACACAAAAGAGGAAAAACTACAACTTCATGCTGGACAACAGTCTTAGCCTTTGGCTCAGGTGCTACTAACTGCATTCGAGGCCTTCCAGTACAGACTCATGAGTGCCCTTGGACCCTTCTCTGAGTGTTGGCCCCTCTGCAGTGGGTGGTATGGGCACCAGTGTGTCTCTGCTACCCTTAAAGCCGTGAGGCTGGTAGCCTACACCTGGTACCTGTCTGGCAAATAACCTAAGCTTAAGAAATTTCTGCTCCACAACTAACTCTCCTGATCCAACATCCTGACAGTTAGTGTGACCTTTCAGGAAACAGTGTTTTGGACGTTCTCAGTTGCTGTCTCACTATTTACCTTCTCTCAAGGTCTAACCTAGCCTCCCAGTTACAATCTCATCTCACGAGGGGTCAAGAACATTTCAAAAACTGACAGGTTAGGAGTCTGCCCAGGGGTGATCTCTTGGTAGCGGGAAAGGACTAGTGGCACTTCAATCAAGTTCCAACTCTTATTCTATTCAATTCATTCTACCGAGTACCACTACTTTATGTTCACACTGGTTTATGGCTAATTGAAAGTATGTGATTTGTTACCACTACTCATACATTATACATCTATTATCAATAACATGAATACCCCTATCGTCTATTATAACTCTAGGACTATCACATTGAATAACAAAAGCTTTGAGTATGATACAGTAATACATTAGACACATTTCAATACACCTCTACCCAGACATTTTTCATTGGTACACCTGTGTATACTTGAGGATCCTGCATGGTGGTAATTGGATGACGTGTATTTGTTTTACCTGGAGGAAAACCCATCAGTAGGAGGGATATGGGATGGCTCTATTGGTCTACCTTGTCCATCTCTCCAGAGTCCACCAGACTCCTCACCACATCTCTTCACCTTCCAGACAGTTTATCCCTCGGGTAACACAAATCTTCCTATATTAACCAATATGTGTATGCGTGCATGTGTGTTCACCTTTTTAAAACTAAAACAATACAACGAAAAACAAACAAAACATAGATTTGTTAGCTGTCACATAAAACCCTGTTGTCTATTTGACAGCTATGTTCTCCCTGGTGTGACAGCCCTGTATGGTTGTGCGTGTAAGTGTGGACCTTACTAGCAGCTACTTCAGTTGGTAACTGTGTCACTGTATAAACTCCTCTATGTAGTGTCCTAATCATGTGCTGGTATTGCTATAAAACGATTTCTCAGTCACCTCAACATCGCCCTCTAGACTAGAAAAATGTTAAAGACCAATGTATATCAATCGATTTTCCCTCTGCCAACTCACATGTCATTCTCAGTACCTCATATTCAGCTACTTGACTAAGTGGGAAAGGCAAAGAGGTCTCTTTCTATAACACTTTCTTCAAATATAACAGTATCCAGTACATGCCTGTCTAACAGTGAAAATTATAAAACATGAAAATGCTACATTTTCTAGGGTTTCACATTATGTCGTATCTTGTGGTAAAAATCCTACTCCACTGTTCTACACAGAGATGCATATCTGTATGCCTATCCTCTAGCAATCTCCTGTCTCCACCCTTTGTGCATCCATAAAAAGGCACATTTTTGTACAGGAGGCACGAACCAAAACAACAAAAAAAACAAAAAAACAAAAAACAAAACAGATATGCAATCTATAAAACATGAATCGTATTTCCACAACAGAACCTTTCTGCTTAAAAATCAGCAGTTTCTATACACATGAAAACAAAACCCCTGACTGTTTCTGTAACTTATGTCAATCTAGTGTGTGTATCTCTGAATTTGTCTTATGTAAAATCATAAAAATATGTTTTAGCCCCATTGTTGAGACTGTGTCTGATTTTATCTCTACCAGAGCAGAGAGAGAGAGAGAGAGAGAGAGAGAGAGGTGGAGAGAGAGAGAGAGAGAGAGAGAGCTGGAGAGAGAGAGAGAGAGAGACTAGCGTTTGTGTAAAGAATGAGAAATAGGAAAGCAATGAATGATGGGAATACAAAGGTTTGAATACAAACATACATGTAGAAAGGGAGATGTTTACAACAAAATGACAGCTGGATTGGACTCTGACTCTATGGGGAAATGGCTGTATTCATTCCACTGTTCCCCTTAGCTATTTGCTAACTATGACCCCTCCCCATACTTGACTAGGGGGTCTTAACAGTGCCATCCAGTGTCGTCCGTCATTTGTTCAGTAAGAACTCGGTATCTCATTGACTACATACCTTTTCAACGGACTTTTCTAACTTATGATAGAGAAATGTAAAAATGTACTCTTTGTGACTCATATTTTTTCTGAAATACATAAAACCATATTTTGGAGCAAAGTATGTACATACTTCATTGTTGGATAATGATTCTCAGCCAAACAAATTATCATGAGTCACTGCAGCCTAAAACAAAAGAGTGTTCCAATTGTCTATTGTTAATTAGTCTTTCAAGAGTAATTCTTCTATTTCTCTATCTCACCCCTTTTAAACACTTGTCTATACTTCTTTTGTGTCCCCTTTATCTGTGAAAAGAAAAACAAGATAGTTATCTTAAAACAGCAAACAAAACAAACATTTCTATTCTTTGCCGTCGGCTAGCGATTTAGGAAAACAAACATGTGACAACATAAAACGAACAAACAAAATCAACAAAGATTACTTTTAAAAAAATAAGTTTCTTTCTACATTTTGCACCTTAATGCTCACCACAGATTAACTCTAGAGTCGGCTATATTTCTCCCCCAGAATATTAGTTGTTACAGAGTGTGCAATCAATTAAAGGGGAACCTCTGAGAGAAGTGTACGCCTCCTTTGTGGATGTCTATGTGATTTCCAACCCAGATATTCATTCTTCTCTCTACACAGTTCCTACTCATGTGTCCCTTCTTATGGCAGTAGAAGCACGTCCCTGTCATGTCTGCACAATGTTTTGCTAGGTGTCCTATTTTATTGCCTTGAAAACACTTCCTCAACTCGTGTTGTTTCTCTTCCTTTTTACAATCTTTCCTAATGTGTCCTTCTTCTCTGCAATTGTAACATCTCACTATTCTGGGTTTCCTGTTATGTGGGTTGTATTCTGGTGGTCGTGTGTGCAGTCCCTCTAGTGCTGGGATACTTATCATCATTACCCTATCACTTAGTGTCTCTTCCTGTTTGTTTATACTTTTATCATGTTCTATAGCTGACTCCCTGAGAGCACTTACAGTGGTTCCTTTCCAGTATGGTAATGAAGTTTGCACCCTTCTTTTCAAGTTTTCCCTGAGTCCATCCATTAGAACGTGAACAGCAACCTCTCTGTAATCTTCATTATCTTCTATGTCTGGTACCCCAGTATATTTGACCATCTCCATCAGAGCCCTGCAAAAGTAGTCTGTTGCATTTTCACTATCTTTTTGCTGGATACTAAAAATTTTACTCCAGTCCACTATCACTGGGAAATATATGGCCAACTGTGTGATTATATTTCTAATATTGTCCTGATTATCATCCTCGGTTAAGGATTCATCCTCCTCCAACATACAATCATTAATGAACTTTTGTATATCAGTATTGAGAGGAAGACAGGCCTTCAATAATACTCGCCAATCTTTATTAGTTGGCTCATACACATTACCATAATATCTAATAAACTGCTGACATTTGGTCAAATCTTTCCTAGGATCAGGGAGATCAGACAAAATTGAAAATGTTTCAGACCTAGTGCATGGATCATGTTTTGCTACATGTTTTAAGGGAACATCACTATTCCTGTCTGCTTTCCCATTGGGAACTGCTGCTGTGCAGACAGGATGTAAGTCTACCAGATCACTAAAACTAGTTGCTGAAATTGCTGCTGCAGTACAATGGATGTCTCCCCCTGTGTTAACCTTTTCATTATTCTCACCACTTTCAGCAGCTGCCCCTGCTGGTGGGACCGTTCCTCTTCTTTTTCCTGAAACATTACTTTTAACGTTACTTAAAACAACATACAACTTACTAGTTACAGTTTTTACATTTTTGGTATTGGCTGTACTTCCCGCCCCAACCGAATTTATCGGGGGCGTGTTTGCGCTCAGTTCGCCACGCTTTGCAACGCACACTTCCGGAATGCTTGTTTCCGGTACGCTTACTTCCGCTGAACACGTGTTTTTCCTTACACTCACTTCCGCTGTGCGTTCGCTGCTCTGCCACGTGTTACCTTCCATTTGCCACAATTTTAAACAGTCATCATGTTCAATTCTCGTTTTTGTTGATTTAATCAACCGCACTTTATCTCTAACATTATTTAACACCTCTGAGTCAAGAATACCTATGTTTGGGAAAGGTTTCACACACTCCAGGGTCATCTTGACCCATTTGTCGCAGTATGCTGTTGCATACGCACCATATTTATTAAACATACGGAACCTTGCGGAATCAATTGGTCCTTCCTTAAGCAGCACAACATCAACCATCTCTAGTGTTTGCTTAGCACCCATTGTGAAAACAACCTATTTCTCAATGCTACGCAAAAAAAGACTTTTTACCTGTTCTCCTTTCAAACAGAACTTACTAGAGATTTTTTATCCGTGGACGGTTTCACAGGCTACGCCCACGCACCTCCTAACCCAGAAATATCACTATGGACAACAGAAATATCAGCTCCTCGATATCCTGGCTCTCCACAAAATTCTGTTGAGTATTACTGAACTGGTAGTACCGGGGTTTTATACCCGTTTGTACCAGCGTAATTCCTCTCAGCCGTTCAACCCAAGTCACAAGCACGGTTGTACAACCATGCGGTCCGATCGCACCGCTTAGCAATACTATTACTAAACTTTGCGATTACTCTTGGGGAGAAAGTTTCCAAAAGCTTTTTAACTGTTCTCTTTTCAAACAGGGCTTTTGCTGCCAGTATACCTGCCTTGTATACTACCTCGGTTGCAAGCCCGCCTCGTCAAGCGGCAACCGATATCCCTGTCTTTTTGACAGTAAATCAACTTTCACTTCAAAATCATACAATCACCAAACATATACACCTTAGTTTTCTGCACAGAAAATAACTTTCCCAAACAATGGCACTATCTTTTCAGAGACTTTACCATGTGCTTACAGTATGCACATATTAACTATCAAAACTATTGTTCAACCACGTGGCAAATCTACCGGAAGTTCGCGTACGCACAGCAGGAAATACACATACGCTCAGCAATGCGATACACTTAAAACATAAAACGACAATAAAAAGAAACATTTTTCTTTCTTGTCCCTAGATTCTAATTAGCGTTCCTTCAGTCTATGCAACAACGGACATTCGGTTTCGCAACACACAGTGAACCACAGGTCTTAGACGTATTACGTTCTTTCCTGCTTTATACGACGCGTCCGTCCATCCACCCTTTGTTGAGGAACCGAATATCGTAAGCGTTGCATACCTGCCGGTAACGTAACTCCTAACTCAAGAGCCCCCAAATTATTAAAGTAATTCTATCGTTTTAAAATAAGCATTGCCCAATCAATTGTATGTGTATCCAAAGCACATGGTGGTTTATTTTAGCAGATGTAAATAGTCAACAATTCAATACATTATTATATTATGATACAGTACAGTACAGCACAGCCAATACCAAAAGATAAGTACATACCAATGCAATCGCTTGCGCACGCTGCGCCCCCACCGGACCCGATGGACAATATTCTGTATAGAATATTGTGTCAGAGTTGACTGAGGCCCCAGTGAGATGCAACTAATATATATACAGTCAGTGTTTCATTGTGAACAATAGAGATGACGTAGATTGTTTCTATAGGTCCAGACGTTGGGTGGATCCAGGCCAGACAGGTAATAGGTTGATTCAATCTAAGGAATCCAAAGGTGGGGGTCTTCTGTCCAGGGGGTCTGCTCCTTTTCATAGCCAGTATCATACAAAGGTTTACTCTCTAATATCAATAACTAAAGTATGCAATGTGCGATCTCTTCGCCGACTGCACCGGACAGCTGCTGATGATTAGGGCTTCAATATGATATCAGGCATGACACCTTTCCTATTACCTAAACCTTTAATAACACTACAATGTACATATAATCAACATATATATATATATATATCTATATATATATATATATATATATATATATATAGACTAATAATAAACCGAATACTATCTGCTCCTGAATTACAGTGTAACAGAACCAATATGAAAATATATAAATAACTAACTGTTGTAATGCGAGTGTGTGCGTGCGTATTTTATCGTGCGAACGCACCACGTCACGTAACACGTGGCGTACGCTTCGCAATACGCACGGCAAACCAATATTAAACCAATATACTTTCGTTCATCCAATTATACGACTTCAACAATATATATATATCAAACTTATTGACATGTTATAAATGTTTCTTTCTTTTTAATGTTCTTTATGTATGTGTATTTATATATACACATACATAAAGAGAAATGATGCCGCACATTAAAATGAAAGAAACATTTATAACATGTCAATAATTTTGATATATCTATCTATCTACACATATATATATATATATATATATATATATATATATATATATATATATATATATATATATATATATAATATATGTATATACGTAGGCACACACAACAAATATGTTATGGGATCCCCTATTTTGTCAGTAATTATTAAAGTAATTTTGCCTCTTCTATTAAAGGTTCAATTAACATATACATACACATATTATAATATATATATATATATATATATATATATATATATATATATATATATATTTATGTGTATATGTATTTATGTGTATATGTATTTATGTGTATATGTGTAATATATATATAATATATGTTACACATATACACATAAATACACACATACATACTCCAAGTGAAAGTGGGACTTACCTAGGAACCCACGTTCAGCACAGCATCCCAGACAGTCTCTTCTGGTATTGCATGTGAGGAGCTGCTGCTGCACATGCGCAGCAGCTCCATTTCGGCCATCTTAGAATAGCCTGCACCGCGACTGCTGTACATCAGGACAGCTGTCAAATTTTGCGGGGGGCGGTGCGCCTGCGTCAGGGGGGCCCCACAGCCGCAAAGCAAAAGCAACAGAATCGGATCACCAACTGACAGGTGATCCGAACAGACGGCGGCTGGCGGCCGGCGGCGGGGGGCTCTCAGAGAGAGGGGGCCCGGGGCACGTGCCCCCTGTGCCCCCCCCTTAATCCGGCTATGGATAAAAGATCAGAGTAAAGAAATGTATATCATGAGTGTATGTAAGACAATTAAAAAATTCCCAAAAATGTAATCTTGTGTATTCAAGTAAAAATGAGTTATAACATTTACATGTATATAATTTGGTAAAAGACAAATTAATAGAATGTGTCTAATTGCTAAAGCCTGAATACAATTAGTGATTCTTGGGCAGTGTCTGAGAATAAGTGAAAAGGACAGACAAGGATGGGGACAGGAGCACACGCAGGACCCTCCCCCTTCAGATCTTCACCCTCGGTAGCGCTTGGTCATGCATCTGTTCTGTTGTACAATTCTGATTTTAATGTAAATGAAATGAGTGGCAAAGATTACCATTACCCTTTTAAAAAGCCAAGTGGAACTGAGTTTTAAAAAACAGCAATATTAACATTGGTGGGTGGAAGTGAAGGAAGACAGATTTTAAATTAAGGACAAGTTTGGCTTTTACTTACTGCATTTTTAGCCTGGTGTGGAATGCGAGGGGCGCTATGAGTGTATTAGCCTAGGGCGACCTGAACCCTTAATCCTACCCTGTCTGGAAGTAAGCCTGCGGTGGAAAATGAATGGGATAAAACCTTGGAGCTAGAGGAAAACTAGACTTAGGGCTAGATTTACTAAGCTGCGGGTTTGAAAAAGTGGGGATGTTGCTTATAGCAACCAATCAGATTCTAGCTGTCATTTTGTAGAAAGTACTAAATAAATGATAGCTAGAATCTGATTGGTTGCTATAGGCAACATCCCCACTTTTTCAAACCCGCAGCTTAGTAAATATACCCCTTAGTGTGAAAGTTTGTAGGTGAAAATAAATTAAACTTCATGAAGCAGTCTCTAGACCAGTGGTGGACAACAGGCGGCCCCCAGTTGGCTGCTCCCGATCTTAGAAGAAGATCCCTACACAGTACAAGGAGGTCACACAGCATAAGTGGAGGAGGGAGTGAACTATGCTCTCCTAACTTCCTTTATGCAGCCCCTTTGAAGGCTCTTACACATTCGATCTACCTAGAAAATGCGTGCGCTTATAACAATTACCCATTCGGCTTTTAGGTCTCAATATTTTGGAACCCAGGTTATTTTCAATAACACAACATTAGTACACTTCAATATTTTATTGATAAATACTATTACAATAATATTTCTTGGAACATTCTCACCAGCCAAGTAAAAAAGTACAATATAAAAATATTTTTAAAGACTCATAGATTAAGATATTTCCACAATAAGTAAATGTTTTTAAATTATAATAAAATTAGAAAATAGTTTTCATAGAAAAAATAAATTACTGCTTTAGGATGATTTCATTTTTTGAAAAGCTTTGAGAACTGCATTCCAGAAAACGGTCGCATTCACAGTTATCTTATTTCCACATGGCTGAACACATGGTAATTTCTGCAGGAAACAAAAAAATAGAAGATATTTTTAGGTATTAAATATTTTTTAAATGATTGCTATAATGTTTAAACTATATGTACTCTTGTGAAATCAAACCAATATAAAGTTTAAGGCCCTAGGTAACAACTCAACACAGTGATTAGCGAACTTACAAACAATAAATATAACAAGACCTTCAGTAAGGCTGATTGATTTCTGTAAGCGCCTGTTTGGAGGTGCAATTCCTAAAATATAAAACACAAAACAAAAGGCGCTTCTGTTTTCTGTTTAATATTATGTTTCTTGTTTGATATAGGGTTTAATATGTAAAAAGAGCTGACCTACCTGCCCACTGAACAACGGCACTTATCTGAGAAGCTCTATCCTATTTAATATCATTGCTCAAAGGTGCACTAAAACTATAACAACCAATCATCTGCTTTCATTGATTAACACTCAATAAGATAAAACTGATTAGTGATTGGTTGCAGATCTGCATCTTGAACACTGTCTAGCCCAATTAAAAGATAGTTTCCCTTTGTATTTGTCTAATAGAAATATTAAGACATGAATACATAATAATAAGCAAGGCCGGCGCAAGCCCTGGGGATGCCCTAGATGACAGCCCCCTCCTGCCAGTCACTGTGTCACCCTCTCACATAGCACCCCCACCACACTCACATTGCGCCCCCTTCCCCACTGCTTACCTTAGCAGGGGGAAGGTAGGGGCGGCATCCTTTTCTCCTGAGACTGGATGTGTGGTGCTTAACTGTGACATCACAGCCAAGAGCCACATTCCCAGGGCAACACTGACATGGAGGAGCAGTTGCCAGCAACTTCACATGTATGAAGCTGCTGGCTTCTTCTCCTTCAGGTCAGAGGCCGGCACTCCATGTGGGCAGGAGCAGTAAAAACACTGGATGAGTGAAATGATGTCACTTATCCATTAATTTAGATTCCCACCTAACCATTGGCATTGTAGGCAACCTCTTAGGTTTGCTAATGGTAGCGCTGTCCTTGATAATACGCCCAATATAGGGCCTTACCTTTTTACTAATACTTGCTATTCACTAGACTGTCATTCTTCTTTTCTCTGTCTCATAATCTAATTATATCCTTCCAGAGCCCTCCTGTCAATCTTCTTCTCACTATACAATAGTTTGGTGGTGGGTGTTTTTGTTGTTTTAACTCTATTGACCTATTCATGAACAATTTCATACATTTGTAACAAGATCACATGTTACAGTTTTGCTAAGTGTTGGTAAAACTGAAAATAATTTTGGAGATTGAGATATAATTAAATTTTAGGTGTATGATACAGTGAGTGTAAAATGCAGACTACACTATATCTATCAGTGCTGACACGCAGTGAATATCTGAGACAGATTTTCTTTAATATTTTCTTTGATTGAAAGATATATGTGAGTGACTATCCATGTATTTTAGTAAAATAAGATACTTAATATATATTTCTCTCTGCAAAAGGGCTTATTTCTTTCATGTGCATAGAGGACGGGGTTTGTACCTTGAGGAGCAAATGTACAGCAAACCACATAGTAGCATTTTGATCAGCGCACTAAGACTAGTCAAACACGCAAACACATGAAAGTGACACGTGACAGCCAATGTCCTCTCACTCTCATGAAGAATCTAAATTATAAATGAGGCTAAACTGCACAATATTTAATAGAAATATGGAAAAACTTAAATTAACTTAAGAAGTGGTCTAAATTTGGTACGTGGTATTAGGATTGACCTTGAAGTGACATTTTGAAATTTGGCATGCACGTAGGGAAGTGTAAAATATTATGATTACAATACCCACACTTCAATCACTTTAAATCCAATCTTTCTGAATGAGTATTTTCTGCCAAAAACGATTGGATTATTGTCTGATCAATGTCAATGTTTGATAGAAAGTGATTGACTTGATGATCAGATTATAGCGTGTGTGGAAGGCTTTACTCCCTGCTTCATATATGAAACATTCAATCTATGGATTAACTTATCTGGATTAAGTTGCTAGTTTAGCTAATTGTATATGAATAATGTTGCTATAAATAACATTTATTAACATTATTTTTTCATTTTGCTGTTCATTTAAATATTTAATTTAGTAACTATACCAATTGATAGAAAAATAATAACTTACAGCACATAATTTTGCACGTTTAGAGAAAGTCAAATTGATAAATTTTCCAGGGTTTCCTGTTGTAATGATTCCTTTGTACTTATCCACCCCAGCTTGAAAACAGGACAGATTGCAACTGGTTTCCTAAAAAGATAGGAAAAATATTTTGCTTTATTAAAAAATACAAATATCCAAGTATTCCATATAAACATACAGAACACACATTCACAGAACATTAACTGTTTTTACATTATGATAAATAACATCTTAATCTTGACTTCATAAATGCCAAACATCAATTTCCTCATCATATTTTAAAAAAATTACCCTAAGGGATAATTACACTTAAAATTAAAAATTTACAGGTAATATTTTCTTATAAGTAATATTGTGTTATCATGTGTAACTCCACAGATAGGGTTTGTAGTACACCAAAATCTCCTTAGACTACAATGTGCCTGACAATGCCATGGGCCTCTGCCCAGCAGAAGTTATTATAAAATGTTGGCAACTATGGGCCTGAGAAAAGCATAAAAAATGAGTAATTTTGCACCTGGGCAAAACCATGTTGCATTGGAGGAGGAGGTAAATTTAAAATGTGGGGACAGATTTATAGTTTGGGTAGGACATGTCCTAGATCAACTTTCAATTTCAGTGTAAAAATAAAGCTATCAAGTGTTTGTGTGCTAGATGAAAAAAACAGGCAGTATTTAACTTATGTTCAAAATAATAATAAACTAATTGCACCCCCTGCATTATAACATAGTTTGTCCTGGAGAACATTTACTTCTTTTTGTGCCTTACTTTCCTTAATGACTCAGGCCCTATCTTTAAAGATAGTTGCAACTGCATTCAAACCGGAACTGGATTCACATAAATTCCATAAAACAAACAGCCCCATATTACCCAATAATAATTATAGCTACAGAGACTCTTTTCTTATAAGACATGCATCCAATTAATTTATGTTAGTGAATTTGTCATCACCACTGCATGTGGTATGAAACAGCTTACCACCCTTACAGGAAAGAACCCTTTCCTTTATTTCTTCCATTCACAATTAATGACCGCTTTTCTGCGTTTAGTCCTTGGTATGGAAAGTTTGTTATATAAATGTTTGTGTTGACCTTGAATATTAAGTATTTATACATATTAATTGATTTTAAATATGCTTTATTATAATGATATGATGCCCCAAGGTACATAACATGTCTATGTCTGTTACAAAATAAAGTTGTACAGTTGTTTCCTGAGTCTGTGAGTTAATCCAGCCCTTGTGTTTTATTATGGCATCGAAACAATGTTAACAATGTATTTTATAAATAATGATTATACATTATTTTAAAAATAGTAACTTTGAGCATTAACAGTGTTCAATCAATATGTCCTTACCTCAGGAATTTCAAAACAGGTACATGAATCTTGATTGTAGTGTTCCTAAAACAAATAACAACAATTTGATTAGATAAATAATAAAAAGATAAACTGGTGAGGCGGATTTAGGGAATAGTGATCACAACATGGTAACATTCACTTCAGTTTCAACAAAATATTTTGCAACAACGCTTAAAAATGAAGTGTAGTATTTAATCAGCTCAGAAAGCTGTGTTCCTAGACATGGCAGACTCCTGTCAGTAACTAACTTAGAGGACATTGCAGCCACCGTCTTTCCAGAGATTGCTAATAACACAGAATAATCATTGGGCTCAGCTGCATAGCAAAAGTAAACATATGGGGCCTGCTTCATTAACGAAAGGAAAGCAGAAAAAAAAGAATAACTTTGCACCTTGACAAAACCATGTTGCATTGGAGGGGAGGTAAATTTTAAATGTGATGTCAGATTTATAGTTGAGGTAGAGCATGTCCTAGATCAACTTTAAATTTCAGTGTAGAAATAAAGCTATCACGTATTTGTGTGCTACATGGAAAAACAGACAGTATTTTAACTTATTTGCGGAAAAAAATAATAATTTGCATTGTAATGGACAAACCATGTTGCAATGCAAGTGGTGCAAATGCATTATTTTTTTTTGCTAGCAGAGAAGTTGCTAGCTGATTTTGCATGTAGCTCACATACACTGCAATTTATTGAGTTGAGCCAGGACACACTCCCTCCCAACTATAAGTCTCTCCGCACATTGTAAATTTGCCCTCCCCAGGCTCAAGTTCTATGAATATATATGCGAATGTAATTTGTTTGGCTGTTTTAGTCAAAGAAAGTGGCTTTTTGCCCTCTAATATTTACTCTCTTTTCAACTTGGTTTTGAATGACTGTGTTTATATAAAAAGGTTTAATGTGTTTAAACAATAACCTTGTACAACAGCTAGGTGTCACTTTCTGCTAGCGCTCTCAATTCACCAAATGAGTCTGTCTCAGTCTATGTGAGTAATAGATACCACTATCATCTAATTAGCTGGCTATTACTAAGTTTCCAAGTACTGTGAAAAAATGACAAACTGTTGAGTCTGAGGTTAAAAAAGTAAAAATGATAACAGCTGTGGCATCATGATAACATTTTAGACATTTATGGAGAAAATTTAACTCCCCAAAAAATAAATAGCGATACCTTACTTAAAGTTATATTTAACAATGAATAGCTATCATGCCCATATTATCGCTAGTATCCCTTTAAACTTTCATTGATATTGAGTAGCTAATTAAAAAAAAATTAAACAAAAAAAATATTACACTTTCCGTTCTGTGTAGACATAAAAAGGTCACAGTACACAGAAGTTATTTTTGATTACTTAAAGGAGATTAAATGTATTTGAAAGCATGTGTTTTATTTGCACAGATGTAACCTGTAATTGTCACTTTCCTTAAATAACGACATACGTCAGTGCATATGTATTACTTCATTTCTGCACATGTTCTCTACACACTGTGGGGGTAGCCATTTTGTGGGTTGAACCAATATGTATGTGAATGCAGTCAATTCGTCATAAACAAGTTACATTCTTGGCAGCTTAAAATCAGATAACAGGAGCGCATTCAGCATTTCTGAGGTGAAACTGTGCAAGAATACATGCCTACTACATTAGATATAAAGAATCAGTAAATGTTTGTGAGCCATCTTTAAAAACCTACTTTTTATCACTTGTACAGTATATGTTAATTGTGCCCAAGCTTAAGGTGATGTTTTTATGTTTGGTTTTTAAAGTCTGTTCTTTTTTCTTAACATATTTTACAGTATTTCCTGGTTTGAGATAACCCCAGGTATCTGAAATAATTCATTCATTTAAAGTGCACATGCATCTACACAAGGTGAAAGCAGCCATTTTGTCTGTTGAAGAAATATTCAGAAAAATGCAGGCTATTCACTTACTAGAAAATAGTGACACCCTTGAAACAAAGACCCCCCCCCCCCACACACACACACAAAATAGTTGTTGCCACCACTGTGTATAGGCACTTTGATTCTTGCCTCTTTCCTAGTATACGTTCCCAACAATTTGCTTTTAACTGTTCGCTTAGAGCTAAAGGATGATAGTTACATTTTTCTGTCCACAAATCTTGCATGTTGGTATTAAAGAAAAATACGAAATTAATTATTTTTTCAAACCAATGGAATATTTATATGATAAAAAGGGAGAATTACTTACATGGGGAGCAACAGAGGTTTCATTACATGGACATTTTGCTGTCTGAAAGAAAGAAAAAAATATAATTTTATATATGTTACATTTCGTAAGCAGGTTACATTTTTGAATGATTTCAATTTTTACATTTTTCAAACTGAAAATATAAGGTTTGTACCTGATTAGTTATGTCCATTATTTCGTTCACACGTTTAATGCCTTCTTCTCCACAACTTTTTGCTGCAACTATCAAACACAAAAGAACAGAACACACTATTATGCAAACCTGCATCTTTACTTTGCAGAACTAGTCCAGTGATAGCTCCCTTGCTTGTCTAGAACTGCTTTAAATTGAGTTTATCCCACCCACAATTCCTAGTTGCAAGATTTTCCTTGAATCTTTTGGTTTTGTGTGGGAATAAATTGCTTTTTTATCTTTCTGGAAAACATGCAAATACCTTTGTTTCTAAAGACGTTTTATATCTACGCAAAAGGGGAAAACCTCTTTCAACTGAAACTTTGTGCCCACTTTTTTGGAGTGATGTATCATTTTACATTGTAATTTTAGTCATCTACATACATTAGACAATATATCATTTTGGCCTGGGAAATTTACGTGCTCAATACTTATGTAATGGACCTGAAAATTAGCATATGAATACAGGAAATGCAGCGTTTCCTTGCTGTTTTTGTGTATTTCTTTTGTTTATGTGAATTCCATTACACTCGTTTTTAGAAATGTCAAACAGATATTTTCAGATTTTGCATTGTTATTGATCCTAAATGGACTCATATTTTATATTAGTAGTTTATGCATTGATACACATTAAATAGAATAAATGCTGGACTCTTTTCCTTAGACAGACTAATGCATCATTTTAATAATATTTTAATCTGAATTTTTTGTTTGATTATTACTGTTCGCGAATTTTATTTCTGAGAATTGTGGGAAAATCATAGTAAATGAAGCTATGTACTGCTGTGTGCAAAATTACGACTCCATTATTTCCACTCTGCTACGCGAATGCTGAAGTAGAACTTACTTGTTCTGCGTGCACTTTACATACCTCTGACAAAAACTTTGTTTTTTAAAACTGCAGAGATTTTCTTTTCTTTTTTTTTTTGATTGGTGAGAGTTTTATTCCTGTATGATATTTTTCTTGAACATAACTGTTTTCTTGAGTTTTATAGGCAAACACACAAAGAAACCATAAACACACAATTACAGTTAAATAAAACAATACAATATATCATAAATAGAAGCAAAAACAAAGTATATCCCAGTGCTGTCTTATGGGGAGACACATAGTGGGGGAAGAAGGGGGGGGGGGTGCTCAATTACAGAGATTGTCAACAGTCCTGTCAACAATTATCTGTGGGGAAGCTATAGGTATTCTCACCATTTTCTTACAGTTTTTGAATGAATATCAGGTAAATGCTGTGAAAAAACACAGTGAATTTAAATTACTTGAAAATGTAATGCTTAGGGGGAATTCAATTGTCCGCGCTACTGGTAAAAGTAACGCGGCCTGCACATTATTACCGTTATTATGATAACAATGCGCTTAATTACCATTATTACGTTAGTTTAAACCCCGGCAGGGAGCTGCGAGCAGAAAGCCATGTTAAAATTACCGTAATAACGTTAAAATTTTTAACGCCGCGCTGATTCGGGGGAATTGAATTCCCACCATATTGTCATATTTTAACATATATTTTATAAGTAACCTAAGAGAAAAAGAGTGTACTTAATAGCGACACTCCGGGGCGACCAGTACTTAAATATATATATATATATGTTTTATTTGGTATGCATTAAAATAATAATAAACAAGCCGGATTGATTGGTGTGAGGAGCAAAATAATTAAAAACAATAAAAAAAACATGTGTGTTAGTGAAATTAAAAATGCAATGCAAATTGCATAGCCCCGCTGCCACTATCAATATTCAATTATTGTGTATATAAACATATAGGGCTAGATTTACTAAGCTGCATGTTTGAAAAAGTGGGGATGTTGCCTATAGCAACCAATCAGAGTCTAGCTGTCATTTTGTAGAACGTACTAAATAAATGAAAGCTAGAATCTGATTGGTTGCTATAGGCAACATCCTCACTTTTTCAAACCCGCAATCTAGCCCATAGTCTGCTAACCTTTTCACTAATATGGTATCAAAATTATCTGGATGGTATATAGGTAAAGGACTGATTTTACTTAGGTTAATAATTAACCTTCAAATTTACTGTTTGAATAATTGTACCATATCAGTCCCTATCTAGCATGCTTCCAGGGAGAGCTCTGGTATATTACATACAAATTTTGCCCAATTATAATATAGACTCCAGATTCTGGGAGAAGAAATATATACACATTTCTCAGTGAATTCTCTGTTGCAAGAGAGATCATGTGCTGCTCCTTAAAGAACACAAATCCCAATAATCACGGAATTATATTTAATCTCAACATGGTAAATTCTTAAACACACTGAGCTATGAAGCTATTATGTGAGAGAACATTTTTCGGGGGATTCATCAAAGGGATTCATCAGAGAAAATGACTTTACCCAAGTCCTCAGCAGTCCAATCCCTGTACCTTTTGCAGAATATGAGTCTGTCCCTGATGTCTTTCCTGGAGAGAAGTGGCTTTCTTGCTGGCCATCTTGACACCAGGCCATCCTCCAAAAGTCTTCGCCTCACTGTGCGTGCAGATGCACTCACACTTGCCTGCTGCCATTCCTGAGCAAGCTCTGCACTGGTGGTGCCCTGATCCCACAGCTGAATCAACTTTAGGAGACGATCCTGGCACTTGCTGGATGTTCTTAGGTGCCCTGCAGCCTTCTTCACAACTATTGAATCTCTCTCCTTGAAGTTTTTGATGATCCAATAAATGGTTGATTTTGGTGCAATCCTACTAGCAGCAATATCCTTACTGTGAAGCCCTCTTGTGCAAGCAATGATGACTGCACCTGTGTCCTTGCAGTTAACCATGGTTAACAGAGGAAGAACAATGATTTTAAGCACCACTATCCTTTTAAAGCTTACAGTCTGTTACTCTAACTCAATCAGCATGACAGGGTGATCTCCAGCCTTGTCCTCGTCAACACTCTCACCTGTGTTAACGAAAGAATCACTGACCTGATGTCAGCCGGTCCTTTTGTGGCAGGGCTGAAATACAGTGGAAATATTGTTTTTGGGATAAAGTTCATTGTCATTGCAAAGAGTGATTTTGAAATTAATTGCAATTCACCTGATTACTCTTCCTGACATTCTGGAGTATATGTAAATTGCCATCATATAAAGTGAGGCAGTAGATTTTGTAAAAAAAATAATACTTGTGTCATTCTCAAAACCTTTGGCCATGACTGTACTATGTGTTACTATTTTATGACTATGGTGTCTAGCTTCAAAAGCTGGAAAGAATGTAACTCAGGTTAGTAATAGAGATATTCCAGTTTTATTTAATTTTTTGGCAACTGTCATTTATTGCTGAACAATGCAAGCTCGTGCAATATAGTCAAGCCGCTTGAAGGAATCCACCTGGGAGGGAATATAAAGTAGCATATGGCCCAACCTTGAAGCCGAGTCCATCTAATAACATTTAGTGTACAATGTTTTTTACCCTGTCTCAATGGCAAAGCATTCATGCCAACGGCAAATGGTGAAGTTAATGCAAAATCTTTTTGCTTTGGTTCTATACATGTATGACGCATAAGTCACTATGCAAAAAGACTATTTTCTCGCAGGTAACAGGTTATATTAAGCAAGTGGACACCACATTGCTAGCTTATTTAGTATTATTTATAACATCCCAAGAAAGGAAAGAATAAACAGGAGCAAGTAGCAGGAAGTCTTTATTCACATAGTACCTGCACACTCAATCAATCAATGATCAATCAATTGATCAATCTGTATTTGGTAGCTGGATCATTTTAAGACACAGACAGTAAGGAGATTACTGCGCGCCATGTAATTGCTACAGGGAGTGGAATAACAGAAGGAGGTAAACTCCCGGGGGTTCCTCATGGGGGGGGGGGGGGGGGGGCTCACAGTACCCTTAGCCCAGGGGCCTACCTTCCCTTGATCCGGCCCTGGACACAGTTAAACAATAGTTCATTACATTACTACTTCATAATGATCATTCAGTTACCCATATTCTGTCAGATCTGAAACTAAATAACCGGATATGCTGCAGACATTGGGTAAACACAGCAGAACAGTGACCTAGTGCTATAGTCAGTACTGAAATCTATCTATCTATCTATCTATCTATCTATCTATCTATCTATCTAGGTATAATCCCATATTGAATAAAGACAAATAATGAAATATTGTATGATTTAATAAAAAATAACATATTAATAAGATCAACTGGTCAAAACATTTACCATTATCAAAATATACTGCATCATTACCTCCTAAGTAGTTACCATAGCTACTGCTACTGCTTTGTACTCATTGGTGCTTCTCTTTAAAGCAATACATAAAAAAATATATATTCTATTCACTGGTTAACACTCATTTTATTGCCAATCATAATAGAGTGATTTAGGGGTAACTTTGTGGTGTTGATCCTGAAAAATAACATTGATTTTTCTAGATTGGCTGTAATTGTTAAGATAAATTGTACCTCATTGAAAAACATAAAAATGCAAAATCTTTAATGGTCAGGCAGAGCCTACATACAAATTGCACCTAAATTGTCTCAAATCATACAAAAGTAAACACATGAAATACATAATGGAATTTTAATTGCTATAGTAACAGATAAACATTGTTACCTGATTATTACAATTAATGCATAATAAAATGCTGTTTGCCCGATTATTTTTTATCTGGGTTATTAGGAAAGTCAGATTGGAGCTTCCAGCAATAGTCAGCCATCATGAGTCTGTCCCTTGTGCCTTGATACCTTTCCTCCATCACTCTATATCTGCCCTTGTTCCACACTAAAATCACCAAGATTTTCCAGAAATCCGTGTAAGTGGCTATAAAGAAAGGGTACCTGTATGCTCATATTTGTACCCAAAGTTTCAGTTATTCATAATTGTCTGCTTTGTGGTTACCCAAGAAGTTCTTGACAACTAGATATAACTGCACCAGGCACAAGCTTCAACACCATTCATACATTTTGTGAAACTAGAATCCTTGATAAGTTTACAGATTTGAGGGCCATCCAGCTTTTAGTTTTTCCATACTTAGTCCAGGGAATGATCTACAAATGTATTTGAAGCAATTGCCATCTTTGCCCAAGACCTTGACAAAAGTTTTCATTAGACCCAGCTTGAAATGGCGTGGTGGGGGAATGATTTTTTTCCCCCTGTCAACCAATGGGTCGTTAATGATGTTCGGTGCACCTACAGTCATGTTTTCTCTTGAAGACCATGTCACTTTTTTCCAGTGATCCTGATTCACCCTACTATCCCACAAGCAAATTATCCTGCTATATGATACTATGATACTATTCCACTGCCAACTGACTACTGGTTGGGTGACCGATCACTTATATACGGAGGGGGAATATTCTAGAATAATTGTGCAGTGAACATCTAGAACATTCGTGTTTCTCATCTTCTAGAATGTTCTGGTAGATTCCCATATGCATGCGTTATGGCTAAGTTCCCTATTAATTGAGGGTATCCATTATCTCAAGAACTAGAGCCAATTCAAAAAAATACTTTAATTTTTTTTTTTATAATTCCTCAACCTCAAACTACCTTAAATTCATTCAAATAACCTTAGCAACTAAAAAAAATTTTTGTTGGGCTATGTTATTATTTTGTTATTTGTGCGTTTGATATTTCCTTAGGGAATAAAATAACATCCATCATTTGTGCAGGCATCTTTACCATCTGTTTCATATGATTGTATATAATTTGCTTTTATCATGATCCCCTCAATGTACAGCACTGACTAATATGTTAGCACTTTATAAATAATAGATAATAATAATAATAATAATAATTCCGAATTCTGCTTAAGGAAAACAAGCAGAACTGAAAAAAGTGATTTCCTGATTTCAAGTATGTAAATTATATTCATTCCTAAAGTCAAGGTAGTTCTTTTTCTTATGTACTGCCCTTTTCTGTTTGGCTGATATTCTACCAACCAGCTTGACTATTGTTGACCCACCTTCATGGTGACTGGGGGGCCAAATGTGTCCAGAATATCAAACTCATGTTCTCTATGTCTAAAGCTGCCGTATTCATATGCAGCAGTTTGTACAATATAATCATCCACAACTATGTCCCCTATTATTTATTTTCATTTGGAATAGTTTTTTAGTTTATAATTTTTATATATTTAAGTTTCCTACCACCACATGAAAAGTGGGGCTGCCTGTCTTGGCAGTTAACTAGAGATTGGAAAATATATTATGGACAGGGAAAAATAACAGGAAGGGGAGCCACATCACATACAAAATAGAGTCTGTTCGGTGGGTATTGGTCAGTCCCCAGGAAGCACACCTCTTCTGGGTCAGTCCACCTATAGGAGAGGGCCAACCAGACCAGGGCCCCTGTTCCCCCTCTTAGTTTAAAAACAATAACAAAATGGAATAAAGTTTTAAAAAGTGTCTAAGGCCTTTGACCGATCCACCCCTGCATTGGAGGAAAGAGGACATTGACTAAAGGTAAAATAAACATTAAATGCATGCTGAAAGGTAATAAAAAGCATACATCCCAAAAAAAGTCATTATAACTGATTTACCATTCCTCAAATTCTTGGAACAGGTAATGCAATTCTTATACCCCATTCATACTGCACCAAAATCCCGAGTTTTTGCCGGGGCGAGCTCAAACGACCCTTGTTTGCAGTCTGGGTCTTGGTGCAGTATGAATGGTACAAGTCAAAAATCCCGGGTCTAAAAACCCGGGTCTTCAACCCGGGATTTATCGAGGGGTAATTCCCGGGTCGGACCCGGGTTGCATAGAAAACAAGCTGATTGGCTGTCTGCCTGTCTCTGGAGGATGATGTCATCGGTGGGAGCCCGTGGAAGAAAAAAAAAAACAGTCACCTTTCAATGACATCACCATTTTTCAGCCATTGAAAACTGCTCTGTGATGACTCCCACAAATTGCCAGGGCACAGACATGTGCAGTATGAATGGGGTCAACCCGGGAAATTCCCTGGTCCGAGGTGCAGTATGAATGGTGTTTCTGAGCTGGGGCGCTCCGAGCCCCGGCAAAAACCCGGCTTGAAAAACCCGGGATATTGCCGGGGCGGCAGTATGAAAGCGGTATAAGTCAATTTCTTTATTCCCAGATTTATTTTTTACAGGTTTGGGGGACCACCATGATTGGTGCATTTTTTTTTCTATTTGGGATTCATCAATCAGCACACTCCACCAACCATCCAATGATGCCACTGTGCCAGCTGTGATATTCCACACAAGTGCCTGATCCCATCGACCATTATCTTACTGCCAACAACACCCATCCAAAGCAACTGATATTAATTTTCAGACTTTAGTTTGGTTCTTATGGTTTGTGTGAGATGTTCACTAGCAGCAATATTTTTTGGTAGATTTTTGTCAAATTTCCATTTTTTTCTTTCCCCTAGAAATTTTGTTTAAATGATAAAATCTTAAATATGGCTTTTGGGTTTACTAACTTGTGTTTTTTTCAGAAAATATTGGTTATAAATTGAACAAAAAAATTAATTCAACAAAACATTAGAAAACAGTGTTCTATTTGACATCATAATTGAGGGGAAATGGGAAATTCATAAATCTGAATTTCAGAATATGTAAACCCTAAAGAGGAATTTGAAAACTGTCAGAGTTTGCTAGAGAGAAAACTTTCCAAGTCCGTTTTTGAGTGAACTCTCACCTTAACATATCATAACAATTCATAACAATTCTAAATATGACTTGAAGAAATTCAAAAACAAAGAAAAATTCCATCAGCCCATACATATTTAAATAAAAAGTCACAAATCACAAATCTTCTGATGGATATCTAAACTGAAAAAAAATACAGTAAATAATATCATAGAATGTGTTTCCTACTTAGATAGATGAAAAAAGTCTCTAATTTTCCTACATTTTAAAAAGATTTACTACGACTCATTGCTAATATTTTATATTACTGATCTAGTGTAGAATACCACTGCTCAATGTATTAACTAGTCTGGGGTGTTGCTAGACTATGCCACCTGGGGCCCAAGCTAAATGTATCTAAAGCTGTTCCCTAGGTCATTGAACAAGTGAAGAAGCTCAGGGTGTTCATATGTAGATTACCTTGATTTTGGGGGGATGGGTGGACAGAAGTGATGGTCCATCCAGGTACATTGTCCTGGTGGCATTCAGTGTATGCTTGGCATCTTAGTGTCTGGATATTAGTTATTTGTGTAATAAGACTGATAATATTATTACAAAGCTTGATATCTGGGGGCAATCCCAACAGATGCGTATAGTTATATTTGAATTGTCTTTTGTAGCAATGTTAGTTGTGTTAATATGAAGCGGTGCGCTCTGTCTCCCATCTTTGTAATTGTGTCCCTTGTGATTTATTGAAGACAGGAAGTGCGGCAGCCTCCAGCCGTCTGCATTGCTCTACTACTGAATAATGTGAAATAGAATACTGTGTTCAGTTCCGGAGGCCATATCTCCAGAAGGATATAAATACATTACAGATTGTACAGAGAAGGAAAAATAAAATGGTGCATGGTCTACAGCACACAACTTACCTGGAAAGACTAAAAGATCTTAATATGTATAGTTTGGAGCAGAGAAGGAAAAGGGGGGACATGATAGAAACTTTGAAATATATCAAGGGTTTTAACAAGGTACAGGAGGGAAACATTCTGCAAAGGAAGAGAAATATTATAACATAAGGACATGCACTGATACTGGAGGGAAGTAGGTTCAGAGGAAATTTGAGGAAAAACTACTTCACAGAAATGATAGTGGATAAGTGGAATAGCTTCCCATCAGAGGTGGAAGAGGCTAATACAGTAGAACAATTTAAGCATGCTTGGGATAGACATAAGGAAATCTTTACAAAGATTAAAGGATCAAGTAGGGTATGAGATTACCATAGGTTAATAAAAAAAAATATGGGTAGACTAGATGGGCCAAGCGGTTCTTATCTGCCGTCAAATTCTATGTTTCTACAAACAGACAGGAAGTTTGGCTCTCAGCAGTTTCTTCCAGTGACAGATGAACTGTAAAGATGTATATAACTAGAGCTACATAAGCTTGTCATACTGCCTGTCTGCTACAGTCAGTATGAACTGTGAGCAACTGTATATATGCATATATCATCATCACCATTTATTCATATAGCGCCACTAATTCCGCAACGCTGTATATAAGTATATATCATCAGTTGCAACTAGTTCTGAAATAAAACCAACAAATTGGTAAAGTCTAAAAGCTTCTTGTGGTTAAACATCTACCATCAACACCACTGACATATATTACATATAACAGCACAAGTGGCCTGATACTAGGTTTCTGCCAATAAATTGAAGCTTTGTCGATGTGAATCCCTCTGAACCGAAGAGGCTCCAGTGTCTTGTTCCCACAATGATTCAACTGATTCCCTGTTTTATAACACAGAATAAAGCTGTAATACAAAGCATTCATCTTAATGACATTAGTTCTGCCAAACCATGATATATAGAGAGGACTCCATAAAGTTGCACCACGCTTAATAGTGTTACGTAAAGGGGTGTAATTAGTTTGGCATAATTCATTATATTATTTTGTAATTAAGATTACCAGATAGTGAATCACTTAAATTCTCCTTAACACGCCAATGTTAAGTTCCAACAATTTTATGGTATGCAGAGGAAGATTATTATCGACTGGTGCTATTCTAAAAAACTAGCAATAGCAAATATGAAAGAAACAATAGACAACATGACTTGTGTTCTAGACTACCATGCAGTGTATGACATATGGAATATATTTTGAAAACTACTATGAATGGCTTAAATAAGTTGTAGCTTTTTTATGAATCTTGGAGAGAACAGTTGAATTTATGAAGTAGCTTTCTGCCTTTGCTGGGGGATCGCACACTCACCTGTCTTCTTACTCTGACTATGGCTTTCTGTCTGTGTAGATGTTATGCTAGAGGTCAGCTAGCTCCTCATGTTATGTCCGAGGTGGACAACTGGGGGGCACATAAGGAACATCCACAATTGATCCAGTAGGCTGCACAGGGCCCAGTCTGCCGACTACACAGGTACCCAATAGAATGGAAGTGGCTGCACCAGCCCAGAAGTGAGTGTTGTAATATACAAATAATGTGCTCACCTAAGACTGGGAGGTAGTGTCCATGTGTGTGTGTGATTTGTGATGCTTAGAAAAGTTTAATTATTAATACCCCCCAGATTTACTGTTAAAAGCTGTGCTGTCTAGAACTGCCTCCTTCTCCAAAATGTTAATTAAGTCATGCATATATTTTAGTAACTACCACTTAGGAAGTCTACCATCTTCCATCTGCTCCCTCATCTTCACTGTGTACATTCTTCAAATGTGGATGACTTTTTGTCAGGTACACTCTTTGAAATGCACAATTACTATAAAACATTTTCCCTGTTTATGCTAATACCCAATTTTAGATTTTTGGTCTCTCTTGGGAACATTTTGCACCTCCAAACTTGATGGTCCCAGTGGCGGATCCAGGGGGGGGCGATCGGGGCGATCATTCCCCCTAGCAGGGGCTTGCTGCCGGTGGCTGCACACTATGTGCAGGTCCGATTGAAGTGACAGTGTGCTGCCCGGCTGCTCTGATTGTGTTTTAAACACAATCAGAGCATCCGGGGAGCACACTGTCCCTGCCTGACACTGCTGAACGGACCTGCACATAGTGTGCAGCCGCCGGCAGCCTCAGATGTCAAAAAGGGGGCAGGGCCTAAATTGCCCCCCCCCCCTACATTGCCCCGGGTACAAATATTCTCTAGATCCTCCCCTGGATGGTCCTATTGTCTTCCTGCTACAGGAAGAGGTGTGTGTGACTGTGTGACGCAGACAAATGCAAAAACTGTATAGATAGATAGATAGAGACATATAGGCATTATGGGCTTCATTCATCAAGGTATTCATACATTGGGTATATGCATGTCCGAGTTCCACAAGCAGCGCATCTGAAGATTTGTCTATTGATGAATACGAGTCTAGATCAACTCTACTCTACCAGATAAAGACAAGACACTACAGGATATGTCCAATACATAGGTGGAATATCAAGTCCCAAAAGAAAGCACAAAATAATAAACTATTCAACTATTCAATTATTGTCACCTGCTAATAATATAGCTATTAATGATAAAACAATAAAAAATAAAAACAAATGTTTTCTTTTTAATTTCTCCATATAATACATTTATTAGAACATTCTTAATGTCTACTGTACATAAAATACATTTTTAAATTTCCTGATTGCAAACACATGTTCTAGCTTGCAAACACAGCCGTCATCACTAGTAATTGGCACTTACACCTGACCTGTAGCTTGTGCAAGTGTTACAGCTGAAAATCATACCTTTGAGATGTCAAAAGCTGGAATATGATGCTGGTATGTGCTCTAGAGCTTAGCACGCCCTTACTATTCAACTATTCAATTATTGTCACCTGCTAATAATATAGCTATTAATGATAAAACAATAAAAAATAAAGACAAATGTTTTCTTTTTAATTTCTCCATATAATACATTTATTAGAACATTCTTAATGTCTACTGTACATAAAATACATTTTTAAATTTCCTGATTGCAAACACATGTTCTAGCTTGCAAACACAGCCGTCATCACTAGTAATTGGCACTTGCACCTGACCTGTAGCTTGTGCAAGTGTTACAACTGAAAATCATACCTTTGAGATGTCAAAAGCTGGAATATGATGCTGGTATGTGCTCTAGAGCTTAGCACGCCCTTACTGTACATTGACTATGTGCATACGTCCAGTCCCCTCCCAGTTCCGCCCCTGAAAATCATAGGCTGTAGCCTTTGCGTCCGAAGATGTATTAGACATTGCTGCGCACTCTGGCGTATGCTCTGGTTCTGGGTATGTGCAGTGCCATATTACGCAAAATATGGCAAGTATCAGAATTTACATTCCTTAACGATTCAGAACCTTAGATTTTTTATTTCTTGTGTTTTAATATGTGTAGTGGTGGCAGTAATATGAGGATGTATAAATGGTGGTACTGGAGAAGAGCTGGACCTTGTTTTGTACTTTTTGGAATGAGGTTGTTTCTGGTGTCAGACGTATGAAAGTAGATTTTAGATATGGTCACTGCATCTAATGATTGACATTGACAAAATAAAGCCTTGTCACGCACACCACAAAATTATTTGTGCTTGACTGACCCATTTCTGTTTATAATTTGGATTGCAATGTATGTTAAACATTAACAGGCAGGACAAAGGTGGATTTGTTTCAATACACATATACCTTTCTGTTTGTATTTTAGGACAAAATGTGATACAAACACATAAAGACAGAATTACAGATCCGCTCTATAGACCTTTGATTTGCAAAAGCAAAAAAGATTATCTTAACTCTATCTATGTTGGTATTTAGGATTTAAATCATCTATAAAATTAAAATTGGGTTGAAAAAAAAAGTGATGAAAGGGGTGATACTGATGATGTGGATGAGAAACAGAATTAAAGGCAGCTGGGTAATGCTATCTATATATGTCACTATTTCACAAGGTGTCTGGAAGGGTACCTGAAAGCATACAGAGTAATATTATAGCCAGACATGTTAATGGTTATTGCCAAATTATGAGTCCTGGCCATATCAATACTGGTGGCCATGTTACTGGCCATATTAAAATTCAGATTTATGGTCATATTAGTACTGGTAGGTGTAATACTGACCATGTTATTATTGGTGGGCATGTTACCTGCCTTATTTTTACTACTGGGCATATAACAAATCATAGAAATAATGCAGTGCATGAATCTACTGGCCATGCTACTGGCCATATAGCTATAGGTAGGCATGGTACTGGTTATATTATTACTGGTGGATTTGTTGCTGGCAATATTAATTGCTTAATCTTGGAATTTGGAATCTAGGATATGGCAGCTATACCATGTATTTTTTTGTGTTATGTGTTAACATGACATTATGTAAGTTAGCAACAAAGTCAAATGAATTTTAGCAAAGTTGAAATTAAACCAGTTCAGAGAAGTCAAGGCACAGAGACTAAACTGGACGTCCAATTGTTGAAAAGATAAAGGACTGAGAAGTCATTAATTAAATAAAAGCTAGAGAATATATAAAAAGAATAGCAATGTTAAAACTGATGATTTTAGAGCTAAAGAAGCTAAGACTAATCCTAAGCACTTCAAGTAAATAGATATAAGTAACTTAACCAATCTGGATACATGATCTTTGTTTGATGTAGAGGTAACACCACAGACTTCCAGCATCAATTAAACAGATGTATAACATTACTATGCTGTGCATTTTTTGCAGGTTGTTCTATCTACACTCACTTCAAAACACGCCACAAAACAGCCAATAATGAGTAACGGTTAGTAATACAAATCTAACAACACCTTTAAGATAGATGGAATTGGACCACTAAGACATGAAATATGTCTGTACAGAATAAGTAAACATGCTAAAACAATATGCTGTGTCACAATAATCTACTGAAACCATAAAGAATTGTTTATGTAACA
Source organism: Mixophyes fleayi (assembly GCF_038048845.1). Lineage (NCBI taxonomy): Eukaryota > Metazoa > Chordata > Amphibia > Anura > Limnodynastidae > Mixophyes > Mixophyes fleayi. The sequence continues at coordinate 297,399,965 of NC_134405.1, read as the reverse complement.
CAGGAAATAGTGCAGACAGATCTAAAAGACATTAAGAAAAAACACCTGGTCCAGACCACATTCACCAACATGTGCTAATGGAGCGGAGTTTTGTAGTATGTAGAACACTGTTTTCTATTATTCTGGATTTCAGTAATACTGTCATCAATTATGAATAAATATTTGAAGAAACAATTAGATATGTTATTCAGTAATGTATTACTGAAAATACACTGATAACAGAGTCAACACAGATTTTTGAAGGGTCAGGAATGCCAAAATAATTAATTTATGAAGAAGTCAGTTGCAAATGAACCATGGTAATGTAGTTGATATGATATATAGGATTTTGGCACTGCGTCACATGATAGATTGGTGTGTAAGATTAACTTATAAGAGCCAGATGAAGAAATATGTGCATGGGTTAAACAATTTTATAATTGGTTCATGATTTGGCTAAAGTTGTGTATGGGTTACCACAAAGGTCTGTATACAGTGCATCCGGAAAGCATTCACAGCACTTCACTTTTTACACATTTTGTTATGCTACAGCCTTATTCTAAAATTGAATAAAATCCTTTTTTCCCTCAAAATTCTACACACAATACCCCATAATGACAACATGAAAAAGTTTTTTGAGATTTTTTGCAAATTTATTAAAAATAAAAAATTAAGAAATCACATGTACATAAATATTCACAGCCTTTGCTCAATACTTTGTTGATGCACCTGTTACGGCTAACAGTATTATCATGAGCTTGTAGAACCGGTAGAAGAGGTCTTCACCTATAGCAGCCACCTTTCCCTAAAGCAGGATATGTGGTCAGGTACAGGCAGGTAGTCAGGGCTGGTAGTGATCAAAGGAGTTCCGAGTAACAAAGCAAAGGTCAGGGCAACGAGCATATAATCAAGGTCCAGGTTCCAGGCAGAAGGTCAAACACATTTGTCAATCCAAAAGTTTAGCAAACAGCACAGGAACAGGCAAGCAGACAGGATACTGAGCGCTATAACCGGCAGGGAGGCTAAGCCCTCCCTGCCTTAAATACATAGACTGGCCAATGGGAGCAGGGAGCCCAGGAGGAGGTAATATGCCCCAGGTGAAAAATAATTAAAATAAGAGCGAATACCGGAAGTGACGTCCCGGTTGTCATGGAGACGGCCGGGACAAGGTTGAGCAGAGAGTCGCGGCAGTTGGGCATCGATGCGGCTTGTAACAGCACCTTTGGCAGCAATTACAGCCTCAAGTCTTTTTGAATATGATGCCACAAGCTTGGCACACCTATCTTTGGGCAGTTTCACCCATTCTTCTGTGCAGCACCTCTCAAGCTCCATCAGGTTGGATGGGAAGCATCTGTGCACAGATATTTTCAGATCTCTCCAGAGATGTTCAAACGGATTCAAGTGTGGGCTCTGGCTGGGCCACTAAAGGACATTCACAGAGTTGTCCTGAAGCCACTCCTTTGATGTCTTGGCTGTGTGCTTAGGGTCTGTGGTCAAGAGTGCTCTGGAGCAGGTTCTCATCCAGGATGTCTCTGTACATTGCTGCATTCATCTTTCCCTTTATCCTGATTAGTCTCCCAATTCCTGCAGCTGAAAAACATCCCCAGAACATGACGCTGCCACCACCATGCTTCACTGTAAGGATGGTATTGGCCTGGTGATGAGCGGTGCCTGGTTTCCTCCAAACATGACGCCTGGCATTCACGCCAAAGAGTTCAATCTTTGTCTCAAGAATGGCCTAATGAATACCTATGTACGTGTGATTTCTTAGTTTTTTATTTCTAACAAATTTGCAAATATCTCAAAAAACTTTTTTTACGTTGTCATTATGGGGTATTGTGTGTAGAATTTTGAGGGAAAAAAGGAATTTATTCCATTTTGGAATACGGCTGTAAAATAACAAAATGTGGAAAAAGTGAAGCGCTGTGAGTACTTTCCGGATGCACTGTATGAATCTGGCAAAAACACAAATATGTTTCTATTTAAAGATGGCAACAAACTTTGTAATATTATTGACTCAGAGCAGGGCATTTCCTAACATGACAAAAGGGGAAGTTAGATAGGAAACTAGTAGATAATAATCAGAGATAATGTACCTAGAAAGTGATATTCGTTATGTTACTTAAACATGGTACTCAATCTGTTCAAAGTACTTAAGGAAATTGATTTAGCATACATAAAGCTAAATTGCAGAACTTGGTGCCAGGTAGTTTGTCACACATAAAATGGGTATAGATGCACAAAGAACATACAGTTGTAGTATATTTTAGTAATTGTTATACTTTTATCCAGATTATAGAATAGAGATTTGAAAACCTATCTACATGTATAAATATATCCTAGAACACTGCAAAGATTTATCTACGAAACTATCCGTAGATCATCATCACCATTTATTTATATAGCGCCACTAATTCCGCAGCGCCGTACAGAGAACTCATTCACATCAGTCCCTGCCCCAATGGGGCTTACAGTCTAAATTCCCTAACACACACACACACACACACAGACTAGGGTCAATTTGTTAGCAGCCAATTAACCTACCAGTATGTTTTTTTTGGAGTGTGGGAGGATACCGGAGCACCCAGAGGAAACCCACGCAAACACAGGGAGAACATACAAACTCCTTGCGGATAAGGCTGTGGTCGGGAATTGAACTCATGACCCCAGTGCTGTAAGGCAGAAGTGCTAACCACTTAGCCACCGTGCTGCACACTCTATGTATGTCTGACTAAAATGACTGACCAGAGGTAAGATTAGTACACTTTGGGGTATATGCATCATTACAATGCAGTGCCACAAGATATCCATCACTGCACATCACAGTAATGCATATTTAAGCAACGCTAAATTTCATCATACCGGGGCTCCGACGAAGTGACCCTCTGCTGCAATCCATTTTCCTATTAACTGGCAGCCTAGTGCATGTGCACAGCACTTCCACTATAATGGATCCATCCCATAGGAAAAGACAGGTAATGCCATCCTGACATGGCATTTTCTGTACGTGTAATGCAAAGGTGTTTAAAGCTTCAAGCATTGCAGAGCATCGCAGTCCCCATATTAATCTATGGTGACTGCGAAGAGAAATGTAAAGTGGGGTATGGCAGGAGAAATCTTTGATTTCTCCTGCAATAAGCCCTTGATGCATTCTGCGATGGCCAAACTGATGTTTTCTCTGTTTTAATGGCTCATCGTAATTTGATGCATAGACCCCTTTCTCTATGGGGACAGACTAACAAAAGCTATTTTTCTTGATGTGGCCTAACATTTGAGCGTGTCTCAGTTGGTGACAAGAGTGTTAGAAAGCATCTAAAATTAATTTCATATTATCAAATTCTCTAAAGCTTCTGGGGGACTAGGTGGCACTTAATTTTCCATACCAGCATTTCTAATTTACTACTTCGACCACTGCTCGCAAGTAAACAAATAGGAAACAATTTGAGTTGCATCTGGAGCACCTGGTTGATGGCAATGTACAAACACCTGACTGGCAAAAGCTGAGCAGACCTGGAAAGCAGAAACAGTTGGCAAAAACATGACACTTGGTAAACACCCAAGTTACTAAGTAAAAAAAAAAAGCAAAACTTTTGCAATATATGCACCAAGTTCACACTTATATGCCTTATTTCAGAATAAATATACATAATATATACTTAAAATATACTTAATATAACAAATGTGTGCTACTTATACACATTATTAAATAAAATGAAGTGCATTTGCTATATTCAATATGGTGTCAACTGGCACACGGACGTTTTGTATTCAGAAGTGGAACCAATTTGTGTCTTTCTGCACACTGGCACATATAAAAGTTAAATATACAAATATATATTAACCTTTTAGAGGCATTGCACACTTTTTTCTTTTTGTTTGGTAGCATAAACAAGCACTTCAGGCATTAATTAAGGTATAAAAGGTTTAAAAGGCTCTTTCTGTCTAAACGATAAGTAAGGTAAAATTTACTCTGTTGTTGATTTTAATTGAAAACACAGTGGGTAGGATAGGAACTTGCTCCATTCTGGGGTGCCAGGAAATGATGGGCAGGCTTGAGTATACCTTTGCTAGAAGGTATAAAGCTTTAGACTAAGTTACCTTGGTAATCCTCTAACTTTTTTCACAAGTGCTAGCAATGCCGTATCTTGGCTTTGTGCAGAATAATCTCCTTACCTCTTGTATACCGTTCTTCACAATCTGCAATGACTCTCAGCGTGCCTGTGGACCAGTTTGCAGATTAAAAAGACCTACGTATATCTGTAGACTATCATGTGCCTTTGGATTGTGAGCTGTTGATCTATGGCCTGGAGGCAGCAGTTGCTGTTGAAAGAGAAATGTCAGATAAGACTGGGGACCCTTGACCTACTGAAACATTTGCAGAAATAACACTCAGCTGCAAAGCTTCTCTAAATGAAAGTACTAAGGATTAATTTGGTTCTTGTAAGATAAGACAGCAAACAACGTATAAGCTAAAACTGACAGTCACTGCAATAGTAGATAAGTGTATGTGTGGCAGTAGCTTTATTGTAGTTACCTAGTTAGCTTTAGCTATAGTGGAAGCCCTACAACATATTTATTATTGCCAGGCTCATAAAAACGTTCTGTAAATTCACCTTTTATAACAATACTTTCTTTGAGATTTCTGGATAGGCTGAAGTTAGTAATCCTGAACAGGTTTTGGGCACTAGCCTTTTGATGGGATAAGGTGTTGAGCAAGCCCACGGGTCACTTGCAAGACACTTCCTCCGGGTGCACCAACTGGACAACTGGAGTACTTTGAGGCAAATTTCTGGGATTTCTAGATTGTAAAATAAAATATGGGAAATCATGGATAAGTGCATTTTTTCAAGTTTTCATGTTGTCCCAAACTACATTTTTGTAAAATAAAAATATAATTATTGTAATGTGAAAAAAATGGCCCCTTGCCCATTTTCTCAACAACTTTTTTCCTGCTTCCTCTCCTCTGAGCAACACTCTCTTATTCTAGGATAGACTAACATCCCTGTCTCCTATCAGTCTCACATGGTACCCATCCGAAGAACCATGACCTACGCGGTGTAACCAGCAAAGACCAAACTTTGCGTGGGGCCCTTGTGAAGACCTTCACCGTGTTAGACTCCATGCCTCTGCGGTGGTTGGATCTAAATCTGAGCAGATTGTAAGAATCCCACTGTCCCTGTGTGCTTTATGATAATAACATCTCGCCCAATAGATTCAACAGGAGATCCGTCTCCCAAGGAGGTGCTCCAAAAGCTTTTGGACAGAGTGGACAGAGAACATGCTACTCAAGTCCAGTTGGTGCAATGCCTTCAAGGCCTGTATACCCTGCTAGATGCTTTCTAAAATATCCTGAGTAATCCTCCGACTGTAGCCAAACCTCCTGCTGCAGTGGTTGCTCCCATGCCTGCCTCCAGTTCATGCTTCCCAGTCCCACTAATTACGGCGAAGATAATAAAACCTCGCTTATTCACAATTTCTCTACTACGAGATCGAAGATCGCTTTTATTATCTGTCTGCTGTCAGGCCAAGCTCTACCCTGTGCCTCCCCTCTATGGGAACAAAATGACCTGTTACTCCATGACTGTGCATCTTTTATTGTTTCTTTTCACAAAATATTGACAAAGCCGGTCGTACCTACAGCTTCCAGCATCCTCTGACTTCAGCATCCTCTGACTTCATTAGGGATCTCGCTCTGTGTTTCAATACGTGATCCAATTTTGCACTTTTTGTTTAGAACTACAGTGAAATAATTAGAATTTTGTGGCAGCTTTTTGTCAGGGATTGTTGGATCACATTAAGAATGAATAAGCCTCTAGAGAGCTTCCTTCCTCTCTTGATGACTTGATGTTTCTGTGTAATCATGAGGACCTCAGTTTCCAGATCCCAGAAAGATCCCTAGAGAAAGAATCAATTCACCAGTTAGCTTGGTCATTCCTGACTCTCTGCAGAGGAACAGAAGAGGAGATTGATTAATAATCTATATCTTTATTGTGCTGAGTCTGGTCATCTCCTTCCGGCTTGCACCACGTGTTCTGGAAATGTCACGTCGTAATCTGTTCGGGAAAGGTCAGGTTAGGTTCCTTCAAGCACTCTCCTAATTTAGTTAGTCCAAACATCTGTTTCATGTCAATTATCCTCCATAGTCCTTCTGGGTAATTCATCTCCTCTCCTGCTACATGAAAAAACAGTCAGTATTTAACTTATGTGCAAAACAAAATGCTAATTTGCACCCCTTGCAATGTAACATGGTTTTGTCCAGGAGACTGAAAGAAGAAGTTTCTCAAATTAAGATCCTTAAAAGATCCCCTTGTCTTCAGATTATGTCTTACTAAAAAGTGCTGTGCATAGTCCATATAGTAAATTGCAAACATCTATATATATATATATATATATATATATATATATATATATATATCAGGGCTTCTCTGTCTAATTGTGTAAAAACATTATTCTTAAACTACACCTAACTCTTCACCGCCACTCTCAAACCATTCCTCTCTCCTATCTCTAGCATGTCCAACCACAATGCTGATGCCTCTGTGTATAACACTACACACTGTACAGCCATTGAAATGGCAGCCCCAGCCACCACACTTTGTCTCCAACAGGCAAATCTCTGGCACTCTATTCAGATTCACCATCTACAAAAGTTCTCTCATGCCATCTGTCACGGTCTCCGACGGTAGCAGGTCTTTACGATGCGAATCCTAGGGTTCGTACAGTTTGGCACTACTCCAACAGGGCGCAGAGTCTAACGAGCAGACGGTGTTCACCAGGAACCACCGCAAAGCAGTATGGTCTTAGCTGCGTCTACTCGCAGGTCGCGGCCCCTGCTAGAGTGCTGAGCGAGACCCTTTGGAAAAGCAGGAGACAAGGAACAGTTAAAAGCGATGAAAGCAAATGAAATACCGGAACAGCAGAAGGAACGTCGGCACTGAAGACTCGAGGATAGGTCTGCAGGAATTTTGAGTGAGCGTAGGCTCAGTAGACAAGCAGGCAGGATAGCAAGTGCTTGGTTGGAGCATAAGCTCTGAAGACCAGAAGAATAGTAGATACTCGGTTGGAGCGTCAGCTCACTAGACAAGTAGAATAGCAGGTGCTTGATTGGAGCGTCAGCTCACTAGACAAGTAGAATAGCAGGTTCTTGATTGGGACGTCAGCTCACTAGACGAGTAGAATAACAGGTACTTGATTGAAGTGTCATCTCACTAGACAAGCGGAATAGCCGGTTCTTGATTGGAGCGTCAGCTCAGCAGACAAGCGGAATAGCAGGTTCTTGATTGAAGTGTCAGCTCACTAGACAAGATAGTCAGGATGGAGAGCAGCCACAACAGGTACTCAGGGGCAACTGAAGAACAGGCACTGAATGAATAGAGGAAGTGCCTTTTATATTTAGCGCCAGGATTGCCTGCCCAATAGGGGAACCGTCATATACCCGAATCCAAGATGGCGGCACCCGGGACTGAGTGGACCGCCGGAGCCAGGTAAGTTTGCCGGGGGTCGGGGGAGCTGCCCGATACCCCGGCGAGTGACACCATCACTACAAATTTATGTTGCCCTCCTACATTTCCGCACTCTCTCACACCAAACAGTTTTACTTCAGTTCCTTTAAACCCAGACCAGCAACTCCCATCACCTATTTGCCAATGTTAATTCACTTCCTCCACCCCACTCAAGCCTCTCCTTCTCTTCTTAGTGCTCATGATTTTACCATCTACTTCAATGGCAAAATCAACATCATACGCCACAAAATCTTTTCTTGGGTAACTCTTCTTCCACCATCACTACAAATTTATGTTGCCCTCCTACATTTCCGCACTCTCTCACACCAAACAGTTTTACTTCAGTTCCTTTAAACCCAGACCAGCAACTCCCATCACCTATTTGCCAATGTTAACTCACTTCCTCCACCCCACTCAAGCCTCTCCTTCTCTTCTTAGTGCTCCTGATTTTACCATCTACTTCAATGGCAAAATCAACATCATACGCCACAAAATCTTTTCTTGGGTAACTCTTCTTCCACCAGCCTGCAGTGGAAGCAACTTATCTCAGTTATTCCTGTAAGCACACCTGAGATCCTCTTGCTCCTACACCTGTCATTTTCACACTGCTCCCTCACACTGCTAGCCCACCACGTCAACCTGTCCCTCTCCACTAGCACCTTCCCCTTCAACTACAAACATGCGCTCATGTTTACCTTACTCAAAAAAACATCTCCTATGGTCTTACACAAATATAGCCTGGTTTTAGGACAATGTTGCTAGCCTTATTACTGATATTATCAAAGTTTGAATTTCTAAGTGCTCCTGGTCCTTTCTTCTTAGCTCCTAATTAAAGGATTTAATAAGTTCTCCATGCATATTCTTAATGTTGACAGATGCTTAATTGTAAGTCAGTAGCTCCTTAATAAAATCAGGTATCTAGCAACCATGGAGAAAATATCTGCTTTCTTAAATAATAAGTCCCACAAATAAACTCAAACCTGATGTTATTAGTTCATTTATAGGAGTTCGTCCCCCCCAAAGGGTCCCTCCCTGTACTTTCCAGACATTCTTTTATTATATATCTTGACATATTGATTTTTTTAGCTGACCATGACCTTACATCTTACGTGAGTTTAACTTAATAGACTGTCTCACTCTCTAAGCAGTTCACCCCTTCCCGGCCTTTTTCTCCATCCCCCCTCTTCTACAACACCTCTTCCATAATAACCCCTTCCTCAATCTTTTTTTATTTCTTCTTTGCTAGTAGAATATACAAGCTTTTGATATACTTGAATTGTTCTGGATGGTTATACCCACCTTATGTATCTTGTTGGATTTATGTCTCCCTTAAATTAATGAACTGATTTCAGTGGCAATACTGTTGCATCATCTTGTATACTGGCAATTGTTGTTATATTGTACTTGAATATATAAAGTTCTTTAAAAAAAAATCTTGATCCCTCCTCCATCTCCAGATACCACCCCATTTCCCAGCTCCCTTTTACATTCAAACTCTGCGAATGCTTTGCCTACAAACACCTCACCCACTTTCTCTATACTCACCCTCTTCTTGACCTACTTGAATTGGGGTTTCATCCTTTGCCATCCACAGAAATTGCCCTCACCAAAATGACCAATGACTTACTAATGGCTAAATTGAAAGGCCACTTCTCCCTGCTCATACTTCTTGACATCTCTGCCATCTTTGACGCAGTTGACAACCCTCTTCTCCACTGCACCCTTTACTCCCATGGTCCACACAGCACTGTTCTCTCCCGGCTAACCTTCTACCCCACTGGTTGCTCTTTTAGCGCCCCTACCTCTGAATCATGCTCTCCTTAACTTCCTCTCTCTGTTGGGGTTCCTCAAGGCTGGTTTACGGCATTGAATAGCGGGAAAGGGGTTTAATGACACAATTAAGCTCTGCCCCTTCCATTCAATGCCATGAATTTCGGCGAATACGGGAGGTTTGCCTACTCTTTCGGGAGTCTGGGAGGACTCCCCAAAATTCAGGAGCCTCCCGGGAATTCGGGGAGAGTAGGCAAGTATGATATATTATAACAAAGTAACTAGAAAATACCAGCACAACAGATTAGTAGAGCTTCAGGTTAACAAATGTAAAGGTTACACCACTAACAATGACAAATACAAATGACTACATAATATGTACGAGAACGTGTAATATGACATGCAATACTTCAATCTGTATGGGGATTCCCAGAGGCAACAAACAACAGATTAGTACAGCTTGAATCTAAATGGAGCTAACATTTAAAAAATCTTTGACTTCGAATATGACATTCACATTAATTAGGTCCTCTCTGAGACACTTTTTTTCAAAAGTACAAACCTAGTTTTCTAACCTCTCTTTATAAATTATCCTCCCATTCTATTTAATACAAATAAGAGAGAAACCTGTTTTAATGATGCTCAGACAACCAAAAACATCTGCCACAAAAAGCAGAAGTAATCTGCATGACCACAGTGAAAGTGAACCAAATGAAAATAAGTTGCAGTACTAATGGCTGATGCAGCTGATAGTGCTACAATTAACATAAATAAATTATAATGTCAAATAAAAATTAATAATAGGAAACTTATCACATGCCCAGGTAATATAGAACACTGAAAGCACTACGCATGGAAGCGAAACTGTTCGAAGTGAGTTGAAATCAGCTGTGTCATAGACAACATATGAATTATTATGAATGTTATATGATGAATCACCTAAATGTAGTCCAAGAGATAATATATATATAGCATAACACAATCACAAAGAAAAGCCAACATATAAATCAACTCTATGTAGGAACGGCCATGTTCCATGAGTAATAAAGAGTGTCTCTACTCAGTTACATATATAGTGGTATGAATGAGGTACACTTTAAATACCCCTCACCAGTGTGCCGAAGTAGATTGCATTTGTTCAAAGATATCTGTGATTCTAATTGTTGACTGCAGTGTATAGAATCCTGGTCTGCAGTGTGGAGAAGTAATCATGTGTGACCAGAGAGAAAGACAAGTATGGTGGTAAACAAAGCAGCGTGTGCAGATGCTGAATTCAAAGTTCCCATGCAGGTAGGCAGCTTAAGCAATTTTAATAAAGGGCTTAATGTGTTTTATTGCTAGTAGCAAATTTATCAGGAGCTCGTTTATCAGAAGCCTTGAGCTTCTAATAAAATAATAGGGTGGCCCACCCATGTACCATCTCAAGTTCTGCTATGTCCTTCTTACAGTGAGGTGACGTAAACCATGCTCCCTATTTAAGATGCGGTCTAAATAATTATTAATAGAATGGAAACACTAAGTTTGTATAATGTGCATTATTCCACCTTTCTATGCATACTAGGATTTTATTCATCTTTGCAGCCACTGCCTGACACTGAGTGCTGCCAGTGGTGGAACTACCATTGATGCGGCAGGTGCAGTGCATTAGGGCTGTAATGTTCGTTTTATCGCTACCAATAAACATTGCCCAATGTGATTATTGTGGTTCCAATGCACAAAGAGATGTAATAGAAAAACATAGCAGGATTTACAGTAAACCATGCTGAAGCATTAATATATAACAATAAACAGGGCAAGTATAAAAAAAAATACATTTACATACAGTTTCGCAAGCGCGTCCTGGGCCCAGGTTCTAATACAGTCATGTTGTCTGTTGTCAGGAAGATAGAGATTTAACAATGGCCCAGGAACTTGCTTATATGCAGTTTGAATTAACATAAACAGTGATAATGTCACAAATATGCACAGATAACTAAGAGAGGTCTTCATTGGTCCAGGGTTAACAATGTTCCTGTTGTCTGCTGGTCACGGGTCAGTTCATTTGAACTTTTCCAAGGGTGGGGGGCAATTCACTCCAACTGTTGCTTACGTGTCTTCTCGCCTAATAACCAGTTTAAACTGACCCATAAACAAAAAACTTTTGAGTATTAGTCTCATATTGCTCATAACTTTCGACCGCTAGAAGCAATTGCTTCAAAACTGGGTTAATGCTGGTGAAATAAGCTTTAATACATGGACCAAACTCTTTACCTTTTAGAGGACCTGAACCATAAATACCTTTACTATAGTTTTATCTATGTATAATAACATCTAATATATTTTACTAATAAATAAATGTGGATTGAAAGCTTAATAAGTGTGTACTATTTACAAGTGTAAGTGCGAATGTAAATGTGTGTGTTGTTAATCCATGTGATTGCGCCATTGCACATGGCGCACTAATTGCAATAGCACGATAAAAAAAAATAATCAATTCAGCTTACTTCATCCAATTATTTGACTTTCACAGGGCCCATGGAGATATTGGGGCCCGCTGCATGGCAGATGCAGAGGGTCGGGGGCCAGGTTCCCTCCCCCCGCCTCCCTGCTGTTTATCCAATAGGCTAATTAGGGTGTGAGGCTTTTGGGGGGGTGCAACATTGTGACGGAGAGGTATGAACTGATATTAATTTTAAAATATAAGGGAATAGTTGTTCTCCAAAATTAGAATAAAATGTGATTTTTTTTTAGCAAGGTTGTAATCTTTATGTATTCCCATGGTTATGGGAGATGACAATGAGTCATCCTTGGGCAGGCGCTTATGTATATGTCAGTAGAAGAGACAAGGATGGTGACAGGTGCATGTGTGACAGCCCCGTCCTCCCCACACTTTAATATCTTCACCCTCAGTAGCGCTCGTTCATGCCTCCATTCTGCCATACAGTTCTGATTTGAATGAAATTTACATAATTGACAAGGATTTTCATGACCCTTTTAAAAGTTAAGTGGAGCTGAGCTTGGAAAACATAGGAACATAAACATTGGTGGAGGTGAGGTAAGTCGGATTTTAAATTAAGAACAAGTTAATTTTTACCTGCTATGAATTAACTTGGCATGAGGGGGCGCTACAAGTTTATTAGTCTATGGTGCCCTGAACCATTAATCAGACCCTGTATTTGGTGACACAATTTTGCATGTTTCACAACCAGCATTTGGCACTAAGTGTTCCCAGTTCTACCCCACCCACACCACAAAACGGTGAATTTACTATCACAATCCCAGCTCTATTGATAAACTAGAATATCGGTGAAATGTGAATTTACAGATACAGGACGGGAGCAAATGCAGAACTCAAATATTATATTGGTGAACAGCTGAAATGGCCTGTTCTGCCTCAAATTTCAATTTTCGGGAAATATGGTGTGATTTGCTCATCTCCAGTCCTACTATTCAGGCATCAGTACTCATGCTGCACTCAAATATTATCATCTATCTAAATTACATAAAATGAAAAAAAACAACTTGCACTAAGCTCAAGACAGTCCATTTCCTAGTTTATGACTTTGTTAAGTAAGGACATAATTCACTAGCTGGGCAATCTTTGTTAATTCCTAAGAGGGTCAATGTTCCATATTTCCTTCTCCGCTGTAACTCTGTTATTTTTAATCTGTGCAATCTATTCCCTCTTCATCTATATTCCAGTACCCAAAATTGTATCTACTTCACTGTGGGGTTGTAATACATTTGAGTGTACTGCCACAATACAATAGGAACTACAATATTTTATAGTGGACTTATGGCATAAAAACCTATCTTTAAATATTTGCCGTGCTCCGCCCAGTAGTATTTACAACAGGATACAGCATGGGTGACAAAAAAGAGTATCACATTTCTAGTAAACAGTAAAATCAAAGGCCAAATTGTTGTATCCTATTTTTACGTACTGACAGCACATTCCAATGTTTCCTAAATATCTTTAATATATCTACAGAATGTGTTAAGTATAAAGATAAACACTTCTCTCTCATCGTGAGAACTATGGAATTCATGCGCTTGGAAACAAGAAACAAGAATACCTGCATGGTCGATTTTGTACTCTCACTTTATGATGTTCTCCTTCTATACATTTCTGGGACATGTGACATGCAACCTGATTTTAAATTAAAACAATACATTAGAGCCTCATCATTTGGCTTTTGGAAAGTGATGATTTTAAATCTTAATAATAGAAGAACATTTATATGCATCATCACATAGCTCTGTAAATGTACAGTTAGTTCCTTAATGGATACCATAGTTTCCAGAAAGGCAAGATGAGGGTCTTCAATCATCACAGTAAAAGAAAGAACATCAGAAGATGTATTAAGTTTCTCATGAAAAGCTTTTAGGGTTGAACATGGTCCCACCAAGATCATCATCTATATAACATAATGACATATTAACAGACATAATAGCTAATTAATTTATCTAAAAATAATTTTCAGCTTGTTTGACAAAAATATATACATACAAGAAAGTGACGTTTCACTCTGTAGGTATTCCCCAAGACTATTAAACTGGGTACACACTATAGAAAATAACTGCAGATGCAATTTCTGTAACGATTTTACCAACAACTGAAAGTCCCAATGATCAAGTAGATTTATATGTAAACACCTACACGATTACCGTCATCTGCATCTGCCATCTTCTGAAAAGACTGTGACTCTGCACACTCTATAGAGAACTACCTACACTGCTGGTCATGAGTATATACACGCTTCCATACTTTGCCGAAATCGTTCCATTGTTGATCGTGATTTTTAGGAAGTTTCTAAAACCAAATCAAATGGTACCAAATCAAATGGTTGGAAAGTACACACTAATGCAATATCTGACCAAATGGTTGTCTATCATATGATCTGCAAAATAATTGGATGAAAACCCTGTAGTGTGTACCCAGCTTGAGTAATACCCATCTTGATTTTGTCTTGAAACAATAAATAGGTTTACCAGCTGAAATAAAGCAAGACAATTCTTTTGTAGATCAGACATTTCTAAAGCATTCATCAACCCATTCTTATTAAAATTAGTGGTGTGTAAGCAATAAAGCAGCCATGGAGATCTCTCATTTTTATGAAATCAGTGCTGCTATTGATGCCCTGTGTAATCATGATGATTTGGGGAAATTACTAAATTTATAATCCAGAAGTGAACATTACTGTGTATATGTACATATAGCTTAATAAAAAACATTGTGTGAAATATTGCTTTTACTTTTCCTTTGGATCGGCTTTTTTTTGGTTCAGGTTTTCTATAAATATCATATTTTAATTGGATGCAAAACATGTGTCGAGTATGCACCTTCTCTTTGGGACATCATCATTAAGCAGTGTCTAGACCGTGTGACTGCTTATTCACTTTGCAGCTGCTCTGAATGTTCAATACCACCAGAGTCACCAGTGTCTTCACTACCGTCAGTGTCACTGGTCACTTTGGCTTGAAACAGACTAAACTGAGCAATATGTTAGCAGAAAAGCTAAAGTTTAAATTAATTAAGGCAGTACTAAAGTAGAATGGACTTGTAGGGAAATTCATTATTAGGCCATGTGTATTTCCAATCAGACCCACAATCCCACAAAAGTAGGCCCAGGTTGATTTTCCAGCGGCAGTTCCCGAAACCAGGATGCAGGATGTAAACTTTGAATTAGCTAATTAAATAGTATTTCAGGGCGTATGTTTTAACTTTGGAACTTTGGAACACTTTATTTGGAACGGCAACATAAAGATTATGGTATAGATAGGTGCTTGTCTCTTGCTGGAAATCCACAATTGGGGTAAGGTGAGCCACGGTTATGCTTGGGACTAGGATTTCATGAGTATATATTGTACTAAGCACTTTATATTTCTGTGAATCCTAAATTATTGCTTACGAGTTAGATGTCTTAACCTAGGCTGATGAATTGACGCTGAATTGCTTTTGCTTGTGCAACTTTATTATCATAAAGTTATGGAATAACATTGGTACATTGGATTGAGAAATTTTGTTAATATTGCATCAATTAGATGGTTATACTCCGTAACTTGGTTTATAGGATGTTAATCATGTTTATGAGTGCTTCCTCTATATATTATTATAATCATATGACTTATCAAATGTCACATTGTAACAATAGGTAGATGAATTTTGATATACTTAATTGACTTACTGAGTTTCGATTGTTATTAAGATATTAGTGATTCATGGCACCAATCGATACATTATATAACATGCTAAAAGCACATATTATCTGGATAGGTAGTTTACGGGGTGAATGTTTACAGTACAGTAATAGTATACAATATAAAAGTGCTAAATGTACATTAAAAACAAGATGTGTCAGATGCATTGATTCATATGTAACGTAGGTTCAAGGTATATACTAAATATATATATACATATACAGTATGTAACAGTGATCCAATGTTAAAATGGATTGATTGTGATAAAATGTAAATGGTAGAGCAAAAATAATTAAAGTTAAGCTGGGCTTTATTACCTAAAGGATAATTCCACCTTTGAATATTTGTGCCCATAATAAGGCTAATATTTTTCCATGATATGTGTCTGTTTTTGTTTCAGTTTAGTGACAGCAAAATACACTTTGAAGCTGCTTCCGTGAGTCCCAGTTTATGGGCTTGGTATCAAAATGCAGTCCAAGTGGGGGAATAGCAGCCTGCAGTGACATCACAGCAATGTGTGCAATGATTGTGGAAAGAACCGACAACACCCATCAGCGAATATATACATGCATTAAATAGCAGCACTAAACACTGTGAATTTCAGGTACAATAGTACAATAGATGCACAGTGCAAAATGCCTTTGTTTTGCATTGGTGGGACTAAATGGTCCATCCAGCTCACATTGAGGTGCATGCCTAGTCTTCACTCTTGGGAGAGACCTTTGCAAACTAGAAGTGTGGTGCACAATGCAAAAAAAACGTCATATCAGTCCAACCTCCTACCACTTTAAAACCACTCTTTCATTAAATTAAATGTTTCCATTTTTCTTCTAAAATGCTGCATGGTTAGGCTTATTTATTGCCTAAAGTAATCATGTTGGCAAGGGAATATAAGGACTGCTTTCATGATTTTGTGTGTTTGAAGCTTTGTTTGATAATTGCTAAAGTGTACCTAGAATACAAATGGGCGGCACAAAATACATCCCAATGTATAGGACAAGACCCAATTTCACCCAGCTCAGAGCTGGTGTAAAAACCAGGGGCCTGATTCGTTAAGGATCTTAACTTAAGAAACTTCTTATTTCAGTCTCCTGGACAAAACCATGTTGCAATGCAAGGGGTGCAAAATAGCATTCTGTTTGGCACATAAGTTAAATGCTGACCGTTTTTTCATGTCTTATGTACAAAACAGAATACTAATTTGCACCCCTTGCATTGTAACATGGTTTTGTCCAGGAGACTGAAATAAGATACCTCTTCATTTAAGATGCTTAATGAATCAGGCCCAGGTCCTTTGGCGTAGTGGAAATTACTGCGCCTTTCTACACAGCAAATATACACCAATCTCTTTTCTTTAATTTCATTTCAATATCTTGCTTCAAAAAAATAAAATATTATTTTTGCCCTGCTCCCAAAACTAGGCTCAAAGTTACATCTACTCCACACTTTGAAAACCTCTGCTCCCTCTACAAAGGCTGCTATATTGCTCTGCAACCCCATGTGCTTTGGCTGGAATGTAGACACATACAGCTTTATGAAGGAGGATTTTGTACTGCACCTTGGCCTTTATAAATCACCAGACTGCAAATAGTCTGGTTGCACCAGCTATTGTTTCAAACCTACACAGACCTAACAGCTGCAGAGCGTGTAACGGAAAGAAGAATTTGAAGTGGCAGAGATCAGGCCAAACGATCCCAAGGCTGCACAGAAGGGTTCGTTACTGAGAGCAACCAAGCTAGACAACATTACACCACATAAAGCCAAGCACTTTCCTAGATACCATATTGTTTTGTAGAATTTGTATGTTTGGACCCAATATAGTTAATGGAATCCAGTTGCTTGAAAATGGACATATAATTTAGTAACATAAAATACATTTTATTTTAAAAATCAGTTAACCACATTAATAACGTTATTGCAGTTGGAAAGAAGTGGGAAATGCAAAACCAGATTATTATTGCAATATGAAAGGGAGTCATGTTGGCACGTTAGGTATGTTATATCAAAGAACATGGTGTTATTACATGGAACAGATGATATCACAGAGAGGTGCAACATTGCAACTGGACATTAGATTTTGGGAAATAGAAAATAGTGACAGCAATTTCAGTAGAGATATGAGAAAGCAAGTTTATCCCATGTTTACCGAAATAAGAGGTACGTAATAGAATCAACCCACCAGTTTCACAAGCCTGTTCATTACTTGGGCGATATACAATGAAATGGAACATAAGCACAATACATTCCTGATATCTGATGACAGAAGTTTGATTAAAATCTTGACCTCATCTACATGACGCAACAGCTGAAAGACTTTCCTTCCTTTTACAGTACTTTTCAGCTTTGTGGTAGGAAGTATTGTACTAGATATCTATCATGTTATAATTAATAACAATGTAGACACTAATTATTCTTACTACTGAACAGTCATGTAGTCTTTCACTCTTTCAGTTCCGTGGCAAGACTTTCCCCCTACTTTGTGAATGACATTTTAGTTAGCTGAACTCCTTAATAAATAAACACGTTTTATTAGAAATGTGTCTTGAGGAAACAAACTCATAGATTAGAATCTTTACATTGTATTATTTCTTTGTGTCTGGGTTTCTCCTAATCCGATTCCTTGTTGGTCTTCAGTGCTTTTAATGAAAGTTCATAGGTCAAAAACATAGCGGCACTCATTGGGAACCCACGTACGGTATTTACTGTGATTCCCCTAAAAAATACCTGTGAAAGATAACATTAAGATATAAATATCATTGTTAAATTGATCATTCGTGTATGCACAGTAAACAAGCTCCAAAATAACTGGACTGTGATTCATAAAAGGAATTTCTAAAATGACATTTAAACAGCCTATGTATGTATTGGCAGACAGAAAAAACTGATCAGTTTAAGGAATTAATATTAATATTTAAATATCATTGTTCTTTTGTTATACTGTAGGCTTTCATTTATCATAGTGCTAGGCTGCTCTCCAACTCTTCAAATCCCCTACAAATACATGGGCAATGGTACTCAACTGTCCTGATTCTGGTAGGCCAGTTCTACTTTTGTGTGAATGTCCCGCTCAGTCAGGACTTTGTTCCTACTGCAAGGATAGTTGGAATGTGTGTCCTGCTTCACACTGTACTGCTTATTAAGGGCGAGCTGCTTGCATCTAACTGTAGTGCTTGTGTGGTGAAAAAGAAGGGGGCACAGTATGGGGAAATAGAAGGGAAGACAGTATAGTGAACAAAAAGAGGGCACAGTGTGGTGAAGAAGAAAAAGAGGGCACATTGTGGTGAAGAAGAAAAAGGGACACAGTGTGATGATGAAGGGGGCACAGTGCGGTGATGAAGAAGGGGGCACAGTGCGGTGAAGAAGAAGAAGGGGGCCCAGTGTGGTAAAGAAGAAAAAGGGGGCACAGTGCTGTGAAGAAGAAGGGGGCACAGTGTGGTGAAGAATAAAAAAGGGGCACAGTGTGGTGAAGAAGAAAAAGGGGGCACAGTGTGGTGAAGAAGAAAAAGGGGGCACAGTGAAGTGATAAAGAAGGGGGCACAGTGCAGTGATGAAGAAGGGGGCACAGTGTGGTGATTAAAGAGGGGGAACAGTGTGATGAAGGGGGGAACACTCAATCTGTCCTGCTTCCAAGCTGACTAGCCAGCCAGTTTGTGTCACCATCCCATCTGGTAACCCTCCTTTTTCTCCTATCACCTTCCACAACCCACTGTTCTCTTGTGCCACCCCTTGTCTTCCACATCTCCCCTCTTAATGCCTTTCCTTTCTTCTCTTCTGCTGAGTCGAAGCAGTAGTCAGATCCAGTGCTGGTGGCTGCCAATCTGAAGTGATGTGGATGAACAGAGGAACAACCATACCCAATGCCATATATTTGTGCCTAAGTGTGACAGTTGCAATAATAAACTTTTGTTATATTATGGGTTTTATTTAACATTTTCAAAACCCCATTAGTGCATGCGCTAATGGGATTTTGAGACAACATTACTTACTGAAAATTTTACATACACTAAAGAGCGAATTTAATAAAGGGTGGAAATAAATCAATAGGGCTTTTTCTCGCTTCAAAGTGTTACCACCAGGGATAAATATAAATAATAATTAAGAAGACAAAGGGCCCAATTTAATTCCCTGCGGTGTTAGCAAGGTTATGGCAATATCAGTTCCTATAACCCCACATCTAACGACGCAGAAAACCTGCGTAAGTGCACTTAACTTCCGTTATTATGGAATTTGAGTCACTGTTTTCAGCAAGAGCTAACCGATTCTACCTCACCTGCCTCTGAGCAGGCGAGTGGGAACAAACAAGGAAATTTTAGCATGGTGCACACAGGGATAAATGATCCCACTGATTGCGCTTTCTGTGACCCAAACTGATGTGAATTCCAAATAGATGTGACTATAAATAGAGAATCTACTGCAGCCTGACTGAACTAGTGTTACCATAAACAAGTGATTTATTCACAAAACATGTAGGCTAAAAAATAGTTTCCATTTCAGAATTTGAACTGTACAGCAATTCCAGAAATTGCTTGTTGCAGTCTAATGTGGGGAGCTAGGGACAGTAAAACTTATTTTTTAAGTTTGCTGTTTGGGAGCAAAATTGTGGTCAATGAACCAAGGTTACACAGTAAGCTATCAACCACACAGTCATATCAATAGGTGTATGTGGAGTTCATCTCAGGACCTCTACAATCTTTCTACAAACCCAAACTTTGTACTGGAACCCAATATCAATCAACACCACTCCCATACCAAAGGCTCTTAAGGTTACAGCAAATGAGTGCTAATAGAGCTGGACCAATAGAAGTTGTTGGTTCCTTTCAAACTATTACTGAGGCCAGCATGCACACCATTTAATGCAATGTATTAATTGAAGGTGCAAAATTATACTTGTTCTCACTATTATATTATAATTCCCAGGTATATCAGTTTTTTGGAAATAAGAGGGGCCAATATAATAAATCTGGTGAACAGCATTCAAAGACAAGACAATTCTTTGGACTAGTATAAAAAGAAGAAGCCCTTTTTATTTTTAGTATGGAAGTGAAAGAATGACAAGAGGGAGACTATGAATCCACTAATTATAAAAAAAACATGACATGGCAGAGTACTGAGACAGAATTGTAGAGATAAGTGCAGATAATTCTTTTCTTCTCTGGGTGTTAAGCGCTATACCTTACAGGTAAAAATGTTGCTTCAGCACTAGCCTATGTTATGCTATGAAAACTCATTGCAGGTACAGCATTGACTAAAAGAGTTGCAATACAAGTTTCATATCTTAATACACACAGTGCCGCCGAGAGGAAGGGGGCGGGTACTAATTAACCAGTCCCGGACATGCCAGGGGGCCCGGTCCTCACTGCCAACCGTTTTTGTTGTTGTTTTTAAAACAAAATTGTTTTTTATTTTGTCTATTTTTTCCGGCGGGGGTGGGGTGGGGAGAGAGGCTCGGTGGCTCTGCCCGCTCTATTGGTGGAGGGAGCAGAGCACTTTAAGAAAAAAAAAAATACTCACATAATCGTGGCACTGGTTTACCTCTTTCCTCCTCCCTGTTCTGTTCACACTGAACGTCGGGCGTGACGTCATCACGTCATGCCCAACATTCAGTGAGAAGCGGCGTAGAGAGGACCCAGCAAGAAGACAGAAGCCAGAAGAGAAGAAAAGAAAAGAGATTTATGAAGCCAATACAAAGGTAAGTTAAGGAACGGAGGAAAGCAGAAAGGCACAGTGTGATGAAGATGGGAGGCGGGAGAAAGGCACAGTGTGATGAAGATTGGAGGAGGGAGAAAGGCACAGTGTGATGAAGATTGGAGGAGGGAGAAAGGCACAGTGTGATGAAGATGGCAGGAGGGAGAAAGGCACAGTGTGATGAAGATTGGAGGAGGGAGAAAGGCACAGTGTGATGAAGATTGGAGGAGGGAGAAAGGCACAGTGTGATGAAGATGGGAGGCGGGAGAAAGGCACAGTGTGATGAAGATTGGAGGAGGGAGAAAGGCACAGTGTGATGAAGATTGGAGGAGGGAGAAAGGCACAGTGTGATGAAGATGGCAGGAGGGAGAAAGGCACAGTGTGATGAAGATTGGAGGAGGGAGAAAGGCACAGTGTGATGAAGATTGGAGGAGGGAGAAAGGCACAGTGTGATGAAGATGGCAGGAGGGAGAAAGGCACAGTGTGATGAAGATGGGAGGCGGGAGAAAGGCACAGTGTGATGAAGATGGGAGGAGGGAGAAAGGCACAGTGTGATGAAGATGGGAGGAGGGAGAAAGGCACAGTGTGATGAAGATGGGAGGAGGGAGAAAGGCACAGTGTGATGAAGATGGGAGGCGGGAGAAAGGCACAGTGTGATGAAGATTGGAGGAGGGAGAAAGGCACAGTGTGATGAAGATTGGAGGAGGGAGAAAGGCACAGTGTGATGAAGATGGCAGGAGGGAGAAAGGCACAGTGTGATGAAGATGGCAGGAGGGAGAAAGGCACAGTGTGATGAAGATTGGAGGAGGGAGAAAGGCACAGTGTGATGAAGGGGGGAGAGAAAGGCACAGTGTGATGAAGAAAGTGGCGGGAGAAAGGCACAGTGTGATGAAGGGGGGAGAGAAAGGCACAGTGTGATGAAGAAAGTGGCGGGAGAAAGGCACAGTGTGATGAAGGGGGGAGAGAAAGGCACAGTGTGATGAAGAAAGTGGCGGGAGAAAGGCACAGTGTGATGAAGGGGCGGAGAGAGAAAGGCACAGGGTGATGAATGGGGGGCAGGCACAGTGAGATGAAGAAGGGGGGGGAGAGAGGCACAATGTGTTGAAGAAGGAGGGGAGAGAAAATCACAGTGTGATAAAGAAGGGGGGAGAGAAAGGCACTGTGTGATGAAGAAAGGGGCGGGAAAAAGGCACAGTGTGATGAAGAAAGTGGCGGGAGAAAGGCACAGTGTGATGAAGGGGCGGGGAAAGAAAGGCACAGTGTGATGAAGGGGCGGGGAGAGAAAGGCACAGGGTGAGGAATGGGGGGGAGGCACAGTGAGATGAAGAAGGGGGGGAGAGAGAGGCACAATGTGTTGAAGAAGGTGGGGAGAGAAAATCACAGTGTGATAAAGAAGGGGGGAGAGAAAGGCACTGTGTGATGAAGAAAGGGACGGGAAAAAGGCACAGTGTGATGAAGGGGCGGGGAGAGAAAGGCACAGTGTGATGAAGGGGCGGGGAGAGAAAGGCCCAGTGTGATGAACGGGGGGGGAGGCACAGTGTGATGAAGGAGGGGGGAGGCACAGTGTGATGAAGGAGGGGGGAGGCACAGTGTGATGAAGAAGGGGGGGAGAGAGAGGCACAATAAGTTGAAGAAGGGGGGGAGAGAAAGTCACAGTGTGATAAAGAAGGGGGGAGAGAAAGGCACTGTGTGATGAAGGGGGGAGCAGCATGGCACAAAGTGATGAAGGGTGGTGCAGCATAGCACAGTGTGATGAACAGGGGCGAGGTGAAGGGGGGAAAAAGCAGCATGGATGGGCAGTGTGATCATAAGGGGGCACAGCATGGTGATGATGAAGGGGCACAGTTATGTGTATGATGGCACAGGGGGCTTGTGGTAGTGTAGTGTGTGTGAGGTACATAGTGGCTAATTAATTGGTAATATTTTGTTTGTGGGGTGATGGTGGGGCAATTTAATAGTGGGGACTATTAATTTAAGATGGGGTGGTTTGGGGGCTATTGAATGTGGATGTGCGGTTGGGCAGAATTAGCTCTCTTTATTAAATGTGACTATGAATTATTTAATGGCAGTGATGGTTGGGGGAAATAGGTAAATTTATGAAATGTAAATACTAATAATTTATTGCTGGGGCTGCTTGGAGGGAGGGAAATAGGTTTATTTATTAAATGGGAATATTATTATTTAATGTTGGGGCTGGAGGAAGGCCTAATTATTATTTGTGGGTGCTATTTATTTAACGCCTGGTCTGGTTAGAATTTTCACCTGTTAGACATACCCCAATGATGCACAGCCACGCCCCCAACTGTATGACCACTTCCACTTTTGCCATGCTCAACTATAAGTGGGGCCCCATGAAGTTGCTGTACTGGGGCCCTGAATCCCTCTTGGCAGCCCTGAGTATACAACACAATGTTCATCCTGGTGACTGGCATGTAAGTCAGAAATTCAAGAAAGAGCCCTACTGGTGACTAGTAGCAGAAAGCAGAATCCAACTTTATTGACCTGGAATATATCGATCATATTTACTCTGGCACAAATGTTTTTAATTTATATAAGGAACTCATATCACGTATGAATTGTTGTTTATTCTGTGCTATTGTTAATGTTACCCAAGGGAATAGATGAAACATGGAGTGAACCTATCAAAAGGAAATGTATGCTGTTCTGATAATAACTCTATAATGTTAACATACCAAAATATGCTAAACATATATATACTATTTCAATGCAAAAGCGCTGTAGAGGAAAACAATTTTAATATATCTCTATATTAACAATATTGACAAGGAGAACATATATAGTTGTGCTAGTTGTGTGTGTGTGTAATATATATATATATATATATATACACACACATACATACATACATACATACATACATACATAAACTGTCAGTTGAAAATGTGTTGCTTTAAGATTTGATTCGACTTACATACTAGCAATATGAGGCTTGGAGTAATGTAAACTATAGACCTGGGGAAACAAGATTCACTGGAGATTCATTGTCTATCTTATTAGCAACGCACAGAGATCACACGAGCTGCCATATATATTATCCGCTCAGCAGCCAGTCTAGCAAAACAAGCTAACTTTCACAAGATTATGATATCGTTCACAGGATTCAGCACCATGCATGCTGTATATAGAGATACTTTATTTCAGGAGAACATCATTTCCATTTCTAAGAATTGGTCAAACATGGATTTGAATTTGACAGAGTGTAAAGGAGATATTGCTCTGGGAAAAAACAAACCCGTCTCTGTATATGAAATGGTGTTAAAACAGATACATCTGTCCTGTCTAGTGTGTGCACAATGTGGCAAAATGTAAATTACAGTGTACGTTTATATTAAATATTTTAGTTATGTAGATAAAGACCACACATGTATACATTAGAGATGCTCACTGACCCCCGTGTTTTGGTTTTGTGTTTGGTTTTGGATCTGGATTACCGTAGTGTTTTGGTTTTGGTTTTGCCAAACCGTCATTGCGTGTTTTGGTTTTGGTTTTGGTTTTGTTTGGTTTTGTTTTGCTATTTTGTTGAAAAATCAATGTTTCGGGGAATAAACTAAACAAATTTAGTGTTCCCCCTGTTTCTTGGATAAGTAAGGTAATTCTAAAGCTAATAAATTAGGAAGAAAACAGTTTAATCCCTGGTAGGCCATCCTTAATTCTGCACACAAACCTGATTGTCTTCCTCTCCATCTTAGCCTATTGGCAATGCAGCCATCGTCTTTGGGTGTATATTACACCCTACACTTATAGTTAAATATCTAAATAAATGGACAAAGGCAGCTTCTGTCTCTATAGCCACCCCCCCTCCACTTGTAGTTGAATAGAAAAAAGCAGCCTGCATAGACTGAACAATACAAAAGACAAATGGACCAAGGTAGTTTGGTGGCTGTCTATGACCCCCCCCCCCCCACCCTCCACTTGTAGTTGAATAGAAAAAAAGCAGCCTGCATAGACTGAACAATATAAAAAATAAATGGACCAAGGTAGTTTGGTGGCTGTCTATGAGCCCCCCCCCCCCCCCGCCCTCCACTTGTAGTTGAATAGAAAAAAAGTAGCCTGCATAGACTGTAGAATTAGAATATAAAAAGAAATGGACAAAGGCAGTTTGGTATCTGTCTGCATCAGCCCCCTCCCATCCACTTGTAGTAAAATAGAAAAGAAGCAGCCTGCATAGACTGTAGAATTAGAATATAAAAAGAAATGGACAAAGGCAGTTTGGTATCTGTCTGCATCAGCCCCCCCCCCCCCTTCCCTCCCCATCCACTTGTAGTAAAATAGAAAAGAAGCAGCCTGCATAGACTGTAGAATTAGAATATAAAAAGAAATGGACAAAGGCAGTTTGGTATCTGTCTGCATCAGACTTCCTCTCCACTAGGAGTAAAATAGAAAACTATTCAGCCATTATATAATCTAGAATATAAATAGAAATTGAGAAAGGCAATTTGGTATCTGTCTGCATCATAATCATCAACATCATCATTAGCGCCCTCGTCACCTACACAAATCTCACCCTCATCCTCTTCTAATTTCAAAGTGGCATCCTCAATTTGTGTATCACCGGCTACACTCGGGCTGTTCAGGCACACATCAGCAGAACTGCTGAAAGGGCCCTTCTTTATGGGTACATTATCAGAATGCTCACGATTAGACATACCACTGGTGGATGGACTCTCCACAGGGATTGTTGTCATTTCTGATTCAGAGCATACATTATCCTCTAATGCCTTACTGTTTTCTTGCAGCACAGCTTTCCCGCGTAACAGTAGTTGGCACCACTTTTAGGCTGCAAATTACTTGGTCTTGCTTGGTCACGATGAGTGACCATACAAGAAGAAGGCTCGGTAACATTTTTGGATCTGCCACTAATAGAGAAAGGCGGAGGCCTCATTCTTTCTTTGCCACTGCGTGTGTAGAATGGCATGTTGGGAATTTTTTTTTTATCGGCAGATAACTTTTCCTCAGTTACACTTCTTTTTCGCTTCGACACGGTAAATTTATTTTTGGTGTGTGTTTTTTTCCCAGATTTAAAAAGACTATGTACTTTTACATCGCCTTTCCCAGATGACGTACTGGGAACACTACCATCGGGACTGGTGACAGAACCTGGTTGCTGATTCTGCTCATATGTGGACTGCTTTGAATCCATTTTAATGAGCCCAAATCACTTGTTGTGCAAAATATTGTATTAGATAGATATTGCTGACAAAGATGATTTTTTTTGACAGCCAGAACAATTTAGTGTAAAACACTGCAGAATATGAGACACCTCAAAAGCACTTGGAGTGCCCACAAAAGAAAAAAAAAACCTCCTCTATCGTCCTCTATTACTGCTCTAATAATTGCAAATGGTATTAATATTGTAATTGTAGAGATTAGTATAGAAACAGTTATGTGAATACTAATTGCTCTGTCCCTGCGCTAAATAGCCTGTGACCTAACCCTGCTCTCTTCCTCTGTCAAATGGCGATGGATTGCTGTGGAGGCTGGTATTTATGCTTTTCAAATCTCGCGAGAACCGAGCTCCGAAATACGAATACGTCACTATGACGTTTTGCCTCGATTTCGATTCCGAATGGGCGGGAAATGGTACTCGGATAGGCAATATTCAGAGGGATTCGGATCTCGGGGAACCGAGTCCGCCCATCTCTAGTATACATACATGTAGAATATATATTACAGTTATAGGATTTCTTAGCCTTAAACCTATTATCCACAAAGTTTTGAAAGTCAGAAAGGGAAAATGGTAAAAAAAAAATTGCTGGTGTTCTGTGATAATGACACACATAGATCTGTTAAGCAAGCGTCTCCACCTACATTCACTGTGAGGAGCACTGCTAAACACTTTAATGAGTAGAGGAATACCAGGGGCATATTAGATTATCCTAAGAGTGTAGGAGAATTATGAAAGCTGTGAGAAAAGTGATAGGGATGAATACTGAAGGTCATACGGGACATGTTGATTTAGAAGTATAGAGAGACAATTGATAACTGTCAGTTAAAAAAGTGTCTACATACAGGTAAACAAAGAAAAGTATATATTTTAAAACGGTGCACTCATCTGGACGATATGTGAATAATTTTACGGTTGAAAAAGAGTAACACAAACATTCCACAAAATACAAAAGAATTCTAAAAAGTAATTTCTTTATAATTCAAATATAAAATCACTTTACCAGTGAAACTGTTTTAAAACGTATACATGCTAAGTAGTGTGTTAAAAAGAAACACATTAGGAGCCAGATTTAGTTATTATTAATAATTCCCCTTATTTGGTTATTAATTGTATTTTTATTCCATACATATCTCCTTAGTCCTTGTTTTTATTGAGCAGATTATTACATTTATAAAGCTCAATATAGATATTATACGTTTCAGTATGATTGGAGAAAGATAACAAAACAAATTAAGACATTTGCAGACTACCTAAACCTGACATACTATTGATTAAATCTTTTCAGTATACTGATCAGCAGTGGTAATCAATTTAACCCCCTTTATTCTAACAATGGTATTTATTAAGTAAATTATTCCAACTGCACAAACCCATCAATGTCTATATTGAGCTTCATAAATGTAATAATGTGCTAAAAAAAAAAAAAACAAGAACTAAGCGGATATGTATGGAATAAATATACAATTAATAACCAAATAAGGGGAATTATTATAATAATTAAATCTGTTATAGAATCTCTCACCTCTTATATCTCATTGTATGTTGGCTTTCTTTTGAGGAAATATGTAACTAGTTTAAAGTCATATTTAAAAGACACAACCAATGTATTACAATTGCTTGAAGATTTGAAATGGAGCACAGATTATTTGTGGGTCACGATTGATGAGCAACATCTCTAAACATAAAAAAGGCATTGAGGCCTGCAGACATGTACTGAGTTCGGACCTTACCCTTACTGAAAAACAAAGGGTATTTATTTGTGATCTTATACATTTTGGGCCTGATTCATTAAGGAACTTGAGTATATTTTCTTAACCTAAGTTTTCTGGAAAAAACCATGTTGCAATGCAAGGGGTGCAAATGTGTTTATTATTTTGCACATAAGTTAAATACTGGCTATTTGTTCATGTAGCACACAAATATCAACTTTAAATTTCAATGTACAAATAAGCTATCAAGTATTTGTGTGCTACATGAAAAAACAGCCAGTATTTAACTTATGTGCAAAATAATAAACTAATTTGCACCCCTTGCATTGTAACACGGTTTCATAAAAACAATGTATACCAATGGTTATCTTCATTACAAGAGCGGTCATGCTAAAAAATTGAAAACCAATATCCCCTCTTCCCAGTTTCACAGAATATTAAGGAATTGTAGTGAATATGCACAATGCAAGGAACAACTATCCACATATGTTGACCGATTCATAAAAAGGGGAAATCCAGAAAATTTCATAACTGGAGCTATAAGTAAGGTTGCTGGTATCAGGAGTACCCAATTGCTTACATATACAAAAAGAGAGCAGAAAAAGGAGGAAATTTAATTTATTGCACAATACAGTAGTGGGGATAATAGAATCAGATCAAGTTTCACTAAACATTGAGATATCTTGAAAAAAGACCGGGTATTAACACATATTTTGCCTAATAAACCAGTTTATCTTTAGGAAAAAAATTGCAATCTGAAAGACATGTTGGTGCGAGTATGTTAAGGGAAGAAAAGATTATTAGCAAAACATTTTTAGCTCTAAAAGGGTTTATTAAGTGCAATCATTGCAACATTTGCAAGTTTACAAACCCAACAAAGAAAACATTCCTTTATTTGTGGGTTTTAATACTATCACTATGGTTTTTATCATATGTTATTTATGATGACCATTAAGTCATTGTTATAATTCTGCTTATATGTATTATATTATATTTTATATGATTCCATTATTTTATACAAGTTTTTAAATGAGTTATTTATCCCTACAATTTTATATCTAATATTGTAGGGACGCATTTGTTTACATTGTTTATATTCTTTACACTATGATTAGAGAAGCAATATGTTTACTTATTGCACTACTATATTTACTTGTATATCTCTATAGACTTACCATTGGAATATATCAATGATATTGCTATTTAATTGAAAATATTCGCATGATATTGCACCGTATGGTGCGCATGCACAATCGGCAATAATAACATAGTTTAAGATACAGGCGCAAAATGGTGGTGCAAAATGTCGTTGAAATTTCGAGTGTGCAGGCGCAAGATGGCGCCATGCACTATATTAGTTTCCTTTAATACAAACGGAGGTCTTATTTTATCACCTGATGAAGTCTGTTTTTACCAGACGAAACGCATTGATACTCATATAACTATATTTATCTGGCATCTTTGATGTTTCCTGGAATGCTCCCTAGTACAGCAAGTATGGTTGTAATCAAGCAAGGAGTTTGTTATTTCAAGAACATCACAGATAAGCCTTTTGTATTTTTAATATTGTGAGTGCATCTATTGTAAGTTTTATTCTGATTAAATTTGTTTTGAAAATACTACACCATATGGTTCCTACATGTTTTTCCATCTGAGGTATTTTACTCTACCACGGAGTGCAGCAGCATCCAGTACCCATAGAGATAAGCGTATAGTCATCTATATCTGTTACGCCTATACACTGTTGGTGGGGAGTGGTGTGCACTTCTATATAGTAAATACGGTACTACACTATTCTGGCTTATTTCTTACTTCTTTATTCCAATTACACATTGAGGCATCTTCTCGCCACAGACGGGGGATCCTGACACTTCAACAGATGTGCCTGAATTATTTCTGTATCTGGTACTCATATAATATTATCATCTAGCATCTAACTTTTCTGGAAATGCTCAAGAAACCTACTACACTATTATGTACCCTATTCCATTCTTCCTCTAAAGGTGAATACTATTAATGTAATATCCGAGCAGGATGACAGAAAAGAGGTCTATTTACTAAATGTGATTGCTATTAATTAAATTTGGGGGATGGTTGCAGGTAGGAAGGTTTATTTATTAATTGTGGGTTCTACTGATTTAATGTTGGTGCTGATTTGGAACTGGAAGGTTTAGAGGGTTCACTCATTGCTAGACTTTTTATATGTCATGTACCTATCATTTTTTCAAAGAGGGACACAACATTCCAGGATCCAGACAAGTAGCAACTGAGTTTAAAACACCAACAGCAAGTAGTGAAAGCTGCCAGGACAGGTAGGAGAGAGGACAGTCTACCAATTGTCCAGAATCTGGTGGAGCAGTCACTATCTTGGCTGACTGTGCCGCTCAGCCAGGACTTTGTCGAGACTGCAGGGACAGTTGGGAGTTATGTGATGTTATGTCTGTCTTCATGCTGCTCTACTCGTGAAACGAGCTGCGTGCACCTAACAATAGTGCTTTACCAGTGCATTTCAAGAGAGTGGGAAGGGGTTGCAGAGCACTGGCAAAAATTCTAGCCACAACCTACGCACACTGTGCCAGATGTAAAGAAGAATAACTCAGGTGAGGTAAACCTAGAGTGACTGATCATTCTCCTTCAGCGGTGCTCCACCACATTGTGGTGGCACAACTCTTTCAAGGGCCCCTACCATTACATTTCCCAATGTGCCCTTTTATCACCAGTCCAACGTTGATAAGAAGTGTTGTGCTTTGAGAATTCAAGCAGGAATTCTAAACATAACATCAAATGATAACTGTATTACAATAAACAATTCATTCGACTGAAAAAGTCACAGCTTGAATTTACAACAAGTATACTAATTCACTAATGCACTATGGATTGCTGCTGAAAGCCAAATAGTTGTTTAGCAAGTGAATTTCTCACCTGCTCTTTTGATCACCTATTGTTGGTTTTTATTGTTTTAACTTGGTAGCGTAGATTATAAAGATGCCATTTCATGTGAACAGTGTATATTATTATTAATGTTGTGGAAAATAAATCTCCTGTGAACAGAAAATGTGAATGACCCCATAATCTCAGAAATGCAATTTATTCTTCAAACCAAGGAAGTGTCATGTCAAGTCATTGTTCAATAATATCACTACTTAAGATTGAAATGGAATAAAACCCCATCTTCTAGATAAACACATGACCTGTAAATAGTTTATGAATTATATGATGTAGAAAATTGGATGAAGGCGATAATGGCAGATAGACAGATTTGCTAACTAATGCATTCCATCACTATCTTGTTATTTCTCTGTACAAGTGGGTGCAGCCCTATCAACTGTTTTCTCTCCTCTAATGACTACTGTCCCGTGTTCCCTCACCTTGCCTCTTCAATACAAACATTTTAATTGCTTATTTATATTGTATGAGAGACTCAGCTTCTATAATAAAATATGTAGGAAGTCAAAGGCAAGAAGCGCCATGCTGTCTGCATTGCCGCTGTCTCTATCTGTAGGGAGATCTGAGCTACATGTAAGTATGGTCAGACTGACCCACAGGGAGCCGGGGAATTCCCTGGTGGGCCCTGACACTTGCTGGCTCCGTTCTCTTCGTTGCTGGGGTGGAGCAAGGAACTACAAAAAAAAAAAAAGATAAAACAACATACTTGATCGCAGCGCCGGCGTCCTTCCTCCCTCCTCCCTGCTCCATTCACACTGAATGTCGGGCATCAAATCATAACGTCATGCCCGACATTCAGTGAGGAGTGGCCCAGAGAGGAGCCAGCAAGCAAGAAGACAGAAGACAAGAAGAGAAGAGAAGAAATAAGCCAATAGGAAGGTGAGTAAAGGAACGGAGACATGGGGAGGAAAGCAGCATGGCACAGAGTGATGAAGGGAGGAGGGAAGCAGAATAGCACAGAGTAATGAATGGGAGGGCAGGATGGCACAGAATGATGAAGTGGGGAAGCAGGATGACACAGAGTGGTGAAGGGAGAGGAGCAGAATGGCACAGAGTGATGAAGGGGGGAGCAGCATGGCACAGACTGACGAAGGGAGGGCAGAATGGCACAGAGTGATGAAGGGAGGGCAGAATGGCACAGAGTGATGAAGGGTGGAGGAAGCAGGATGGCACAGATTGATGAAGGGGGGAAGTAGGGTGACACAGAGTGATGAAGGGGTGAAGCAGGATGGCACAGAGTGATGAACGGGGGGAAGCAGGATGTCACAGAGTGATGAATGAGGGAAGTAAGATGGCACAGAGTGATGAAGGGGGGTAAGCAGAATGGTACAGGGTGATGAAAGGGGGGAGCAGGATGGCACAGAGCGATGAAGGGGGGAGCAAGATGGCACAGAGTGATAATGGGAGGAAGAAGGATGGCACAGAGTGATGAAGGGGGGGGCAGGACAGCACAGTGTGGTGAAGGGGGGAGCAAAAGCAGCATGGCACAGTGTGATGAAGGGGGCAGGAGAAGGGGGGAGCAAAAGCAGCAAGACATAGTGTGATGAAGGGGGGGCAGGTGAGGGGGGAGCAAAAGCAGCATGGAGGGCTCAATGTGAACATAAGGGGGCACAGTATGGTGATAGAGGGACAGCGTAATGTGTGTGTGTGATAGCACAGGAGGCTTGTGGCAATGTAGTGTGTGTGTGTGTGTGTGTGTGTGTGTGTGTGTGTGTGTGATGGCACAGGGGGCTTGTGGCAATGTAGTGTGTATGTGTGTGTCTGAGGTAGGTGGTGGCTAATTAATGTGTGCTATTTTGTTTGTGGGGCAATTTAATTTTATAGTGGGGACTATTAATTTAAGATGAGGTGGTTTGGGGGCTATTACTTTTATGTGGGGCTGAGTTTGGGGAGCATGAGGTCTATTTATTAAATGTGAATATGAATTATTTAATGGCAGTGACGGCTGCAGGAAATAGGTATATTTATTATACGTAAATGCTATTAATTTATTGCTGGGGTTGTTTGAAGGGAGGGAAATAGGTTTATTTATTAAATAGGAATACTATTACTTTAATGTATGGGTTGGTTGGAGGGATATAGATCTATTTATTAAATGGAAATACAATTATTTTAATGTTGGGGCTGGAGGAAGGCCTAAGTCTTATTCGTGGGTCCTAATGATTTAATGCCGGGGCTGGTTGGAATTTTCTAAATGTAACCATCTTTTTTTCCAAATAGGGTCCCCAACATTGCAGGATCCAGACAAGCCTTAACTATAGAAACCAGCAGCCACAGGTGGTGAAAGTGACAAGAACAGGTAGGAGAGAGCAGGATAGTCTCTCAAATGTTCTGATTCTAGTGGCACAATCCCAATTTTTGGTGACTTTTTTTTATCATCTGGGGAAAGTGGAAAGGTTTGGCCAGGGGTTATGTTTTATCTTATCAGAAGTGCCATGGTCACCCAAGTTGCGTGATAAAAGGAATCCAGAGGTGTGTTCGTTTTTGGGAAAGACTGACCTAAGAGTTGGTGCTCTGGTCAGAGAACTCTTGCCATCAGTACTCCATTGGATTTGCATGCTGTTGCGACTTATACCAATCATCTACTTTGAGGACTGTATCTTTAACACTTAAATACATTTCATTGGATTTATACCTTGTCTCGGTCTGAGTGAAATAAAGATCCCCATATACCGCACAAAGTTTTTAAATTTATGGATCAGAAATGTCATTTTTGCATATGGAAACCATAAGAGATGCGTTCTGGATTACTCTGATCTGCCCAGCTGCTCCCATTACAAGGAGCAAAATGTAGCAACCTTGGCGGTGTGACATTTTCACACGCTGTGCCATGTGACTATTGTTATAAACGGGTACAATTGTGCAAAAATAGCAACATAAGGTCACAAAATAACATTTGTGCTATAGATCTGCATTTTTTTAGCTTCGTAAATTTAACTTACTGTCTTTATTCTGTGACATCTCCAGCCTATGAGCTGTTTTTAAAGCAAAACACAATGGGTGAAACATTAATACACAAAGGTACCATAAGTCAATGCCTAGTGAATTACTAGATAAATCAGTAACAGACAAAACAGCCTTTTGGTATTATATGTTTATACTAGCAACAAGGTTGGTCTTCTGAGCTCATAAGAGAAAAGTTATCCTATCCTATGTATTAGTGATGTTTGAAAGTAAGGTGACATTTTAACCAGAAGAGAACCTGATAATGAAACATAGAATGCTCAAACTAAAAGACAATAATTCCCAAAACAATTCATATTATCAAATTGTCAGTCTTATGTTAAATATACTTAAAGAGGATAAAACAAGGGTGTATTTAGCCACTATATAAGTGACAAAAAGTATATATTCTGCATTAAAGAGAAACGGAAGACTATGTTCCTGATAATTGGGTTACCTTGACTCCTACATGGCAGCACAAATTACTGAGTTAATTAACCCATTACTGTGTACTACCATGGAGTAGTCTAGTATACCTGATGATCAGGAACATAGGGCCTGATTCATTAAGGATCTTAAATGCAATTTCAGTCTCCTGGACAAAACCATGTTACATTGCAAGGGGTGCAAATGAGTGTTCTGTTTTGCACATAAGTTAAATACTGACTGTTTTGTCATGTAACACACAAATATCAACTTTAAATTTCAGTGTACATATAAGCTATCAAGTATTTCTGTGCTATATGAAAAAACAGTCAGTATTTAACTTATGTGCAAAACAGAATACTCATTTGCACCCCTTTCATTGTAACATGGTTTTGTCCAGGAGACTGAAATAAGGATCCTCTGGATTTAAGATCCTTAATGAATCAGGCCCATAACCTTTAATTTCCTTTTCGCCCTCCATGGCAGCACACATTAATGGTTGACACCCATGCAGTAACTTTTACTTAGGGTGGGTCACCTTCAACAGATCAGGGGCGGACCCAGACATTTGTCCTACCCGGGGCGATTTTAGGGGGGGCGATTTAGGCCACGCCCCCTTTCTGTGTTCTAAGGCTGCCGGCGGCTGCACAGTATGTGCTGGTCCGTTCAGCAGTGAAAGTGTGCTGTCCCGCTGCTCTGATTGTGTTTAAAACACAATCAGAGCAGCCGGGCAGCATACTGTCACTGCTGAACGGTCCTGCACAGTGTGCAGCTGTCGGCAGCAAGCCCCTGCTAGGGGGGGCGATCGCCCAGATCGCCCCCCCCCCCGGATCCGCCACTGCAACAGATTAAGATTTACCAAAAAGGATTGTAAACCTTTATTCTTTCGTCTATGTTTTGTTTTGTGTTTTTGATTCTTAGATTACGGCACTGATTACCTTTAACCCAAACTATTGTTTGAAGAATGTGGCCATCGGTCTTGTGGAATGTGCCTTAATACCCTCTTGACAGAAAGTTGTTAAGTCTTAGAGGCCTCTTGTATACATGACCTGTTCCATCTTGCAATGGAAGCCTTTGGGGCTGCTTCTCCCTTCTTTTTCCCTTCAACCAACACAAGCAAATGTTTTGTTTGTCTTATTTATTTCATTCTGTGAAGGTAGATTCTTATATCTCTCACTAGGTCAATATTGTAGAACGTTCTCTCATTCTCTCTTTTTGGGTTATTGAGCATAAAGAAAGGAATACTATTTATTGATTTACCGAATATTGCAAGACAACCTTCGGTAAGAATACCAGATTGGTTCCAAGTACAATTTTGCCCTTGAATATAAGGGTGTGCACCGGGCACTTTTAGTGTTTTGGGTTTTGGGTTTTGGGTTTTGGGTTCTAATTAGCTTGAGGTTTTGGGTTCTGATTTGTTTTGCCAAAACACCTGACGAAAGGTTTTGGTTGTGATTTCGGGTTTTGGGTTCTGATTTATATTTAAAAAAGCATAAAAATCACTAAAATCCAGTTTTTTGGTTTTTTTCCACTCCTACGCTATTATTAACCTCAATAACATTCAATAACAATCATTTCCACTAATTTCCAGTCTATTCTGAACACCTCACACCTCACAATATTGTTTTTAGTCCAAAACGTTGCACCGAGGTAGCTTTCTGGACTGCGTAGTGGAGTGGGCCCGGTACCCAATTTGGTACCGGGGCCACAATACCTACTCCAACCATGGTACAGAGCATTCATCATTGAGATCCCATCAAGTATGTAAAAGACAGACAGGGTCCAAGTGTTATTTGTTGACTTTGTGAACAAAAAAACTGTCCCTGTTGCAAATCTTCGTGCAATGAAGAGTAACCTTTTTCATTTAAAGGCTCAAGCTTTCAAGTGTAGTGTTTATAAGTTATATTATACTTTTAGTTTAATTTGTTTAATTTGTTTTTATTTTGTTTTACTTTGTGCTCATGGCAAACGACTGTTGAACGGTCACATAATGCCAAAAAAAGAGTTGCAAGATGGAATTGTCCGTGGGCCCTCCCACCCACCCTGATGTTGTTGAAATAGGACATGCGCACTTTAACAAACCAATCATTTCAGCGACAGGGCCTACTAAACAACTGTGGCTGAAATGATTGGTTTGTTTGGGCCCCCACACCAAAAAAGCTATTCATCTCTCCCTGTACAAACTAAACAGGCTCTACTGAGGCAAGATGTCGTCCTCATCCTCATCCTCTGATTCCTCTCCCCTTCAGTGTGTACTTCCTCATCTTCACACACTATCAATTCGTCCCCGCTGGACTCCACAACCACAGGTCCCTCTGTAGTATCCGGAGGCCAGTGCTGTACTTCATTGAGGAATTGATAATTCATTTTTATGAACATCATTTTTTCAACGTTCTGCGGAAGCAACCTCCTTCGCCGCTCAATGACCAGGTTCACCGCTGCACTAAAAACTCTTTCCGAGTACACACTGGAGGGGGGACAACTCAGGTAAAATAGAGCCAGTTTGTACAGGGGCTTCCAAACTGCCTTTTTTTCCTGCCAGTAACAATATGGACTGTCTGACATGTCTATTTGGATGGTGTCAGAAAAATAATCCTCCCCCATTTTTTCTATTGTGACAGCATCCAATGCAGCGACAGTAGACATGTCTGCAATGGTTGGCAGGTCCTTCAGTCCGGACCAGATGTTGTCTGCATCCCCGCTAGCGGGTCTTTAAGGAAAACTGAGTTTTTTCCTCGCTGCCACAGGTGTGGAAGAATATGAAGGTGGAGCTATTGGCATGTCACGGTCCTCTTCAGAGGACAATTTCCTGGCCAGCAGGTCTTTGCACCTCTGTAGACTTGTGTCCGCCGGAAACAGAGACACAACAT
This sequence comes from Mixophyes fleayi, assembly GCF_038048845.1. Lineage (NCBI taxonomy): Eukaryota > Metazoa > Chordata > Amphibia > Anura > Limnodynastidae > Mixophyes > Mixophyes fleayi. The sequence continues at coordinate 297,362,767 of NC_134405.1, read as the reverse complement.
ATGCTTTAAACCGAGGATCGAGCACGGTGGCCAGAATGTATTCCTCTGACTTTAAAAGAGTGACCACCCTCGGATCCTAGCAAAGCGTACGAAGGGCTTCATCCACAAGAGCTACATGCTTGGTGGAATTGCAATGGTTTACCAGCTCCTCCCTCACTTTCTCCAGCTGCTTCTGCAACAGCCTGATCAGGGGAATGACCTGACTCAAGCTGGCAGTGTCGGAACTGACTTCTCGTGTGGCAAGTTCAATTGCCTGCAGAACCTTGCACAACACGGAAATCAGTCTCCACTGCGCTTGACTCAGGCGCATCCCCACTCCTTTTCCTAAGTCGTAGGTGGCTGTGTAGGCTTGAATGGCCTTTTGCTGCTCCTCCATCCTCTGCAGCATATAGAGGGAGGAGTTCCAGCGCGTCACAACCTCTTATTTGAGGTGATGGCAGGGCAGGTTCAGACTTTTTTGATGTTGCTCGAGTCTGCGGTAGGCACTGGCAGAATGCCGAAAGTGTCCAGCAATTTTGCGGGCCACTGCAAGCATCTCCTGCACACCCCTGTCACTCTTGAGGTAATGCTGCACCACCAAATTAACGGTGTGGGCAAAACATGGGACATTCTGGAAATTGCCCATATGTAATGCCCGCACAATGTTACTGACGTTGTCTGACACCACAAATCCCCTGAGTCTAAGTGGGGTAAGCCACTCCGAGATTATTTTCCTCAGTTTTTCTAAGAGGTTGTCAGCATTGTGTCTCTTACTAAAACCTGTGATACACAATGTTGCCTGCCTTGGCACGAGCAGCCGTTGTGGAGATGCTGCTACTGATGCAGCTGCTGCTGTGGAAGGCGATGCATCTACCCAGTGGGCTGTCACAGTCATATAGTCCTTTGTTTGCCCTGAACCACTTGTCCACATGTCCGTGGTTAAGTGGACAGTGGGTACAACCGCATTTTTCAGAGCACTGAGGACACTTGTTCTTACTTCTCTGTACATCTTTGGTATCGCCTGCCTAGTGAAGTGGAATATCGACGGGATTTGGTACCGGGGACACAATACCTCCATCAACCGTCTAAATCCCACTCCACTGATGGCAGACACCGGACGCACATCTAACACCAACATTGCTGTTATTGATGCAGTTATCCGCTTTGCCATAGGATGACTAGTGTCGTACTTGGTGCTCATGGCAAATGACTGTTGGAAGGTCAATTGTTTGGTGAAAGACGTAGCGGTCTTACGACTTCCCCTCTGGGAAGATGACCGACTACCAGCAGCAACAGTAGCAGTAGTAGGCGTATCGCTGCAGGATTCCTCAGATAAATCCCATATTGAAGAGGACTCTGTCTGGCTGGTGACATGGCCTGCAGGGCTAAATCTGATGGAGATCATGGAGGAAGTTGACGAGGAGGGTGTTGGTGGTATGTATCCAACAGGACCAAGGGATTTAGGTGTCCCTGGACTGCTGACGGTCCTAGCCACAGGTCCTGAACTAAACACTGAATTATGACGGTTCTTCAGGTGACGTATAAGTGAGGATGTCCCTAGGTGGCCAAGATCCTTACCCCTGCTTATTTGAGCTTTACATAAGCTACATATGGCCGTACATTTGTTGTCCGGATTCGGATAAAAATAACTCCAGACAGAAGAGGTGGATTTTTTGGTCTTCTGACCAGGCATGATGATGGGCTTTTTCATCCCATGGGCAACAACTGTTTCCCCCCCTGGTGGCTCATTTATGATAACCACATCAGCATCCTCCTCGTCAAGTTCCTCCTCAGCGCCAGCTACATCAATATCCTCCTCCCGATGTACAACATTCACACCTTCATTAGCCAAATTTGTAACTGGACTGTGGGTGATCCTTCCAGCATATGCAGAGGGCGTGCTGCAAATGGTGGAAGGAGCCACCTCTTCCCGTACAGAGATGGGAAGGTCAGGCTTCGCAACCACCAACACCCTTGGACTCGCCTTGGGGATTTGTGATGTTATCTGTTTAGAAGGCAGAGTTGTTTGCTGTGTTATAGATGACAGATTAAGTCTCTTAAATTTTTTAGAGGGGGGGGGAGGAGGAGGAGGGCTTAGATCCTTGGGTGAAGCTGAACCACTAGTCCTGAACACGGGCCAGGGCCTAAGCCGTTCCTTGCCACTACGTGTCGTAAATGGCATATTGGCAAGTTTTCGTTTCTCCTCAGATGTTTTCAATTTTCTTTTTTTGGTAATTTTAGTCAACTTTGGGTTTTTGGATTTTACATGCCCTGTACTAGGAGATTGGGCATCGGCCTTGGCAGACGACGTTGATGGCATTTCATCATCTATGTCATGACTAGTGGCAGCAGCTTCAGCATTAGGAGGAGGAAGTGGGTGTTGATCTTTCCCTACTTTATCCTCCAAATTTTTGTACTCCATTATATGCAGCACAAGAGAGCGTACCCCTAAACCACACACACTCGGCAAAGCCTTTACAAATTATCTGCGGCACAGGAGAGTACCACTGGACTGGAGTTATACAGCAGTACCTAGTATTTTTAAAATATTTTTTATATATATTTTTACAATTATTTTTGGATAATTTTTTTATAAGTTTTTAATTTTTTTTTTAATTTTTTTTTTTACATTTTTTTTTAAATTTTTTTTTTATAATTTTTGTATAATTTTTAATTTATTTTTTAGCAGAACAGAGCACAGGACACAGGCAGCACCACTGGACTCAGCAGGACAGAGCACTGGACAAAGCACCACTGGACTCAGCAGGACAGAGCACAGGACACAGGCTGCACCACTGGACTCAGCAGGACAGAGCACTGGACAAAGCACCACTGGACTCAGCAGGACAGAGCACAGGACACAGGCTGCACCACTGGACTCAGCAGGACAGAGCACAGGACACAGCAGCACCACTGGACTCAGCAGGACAGAGCACAGGACAAAGCACAAAAGTACCACTAATATTAAAACAAGGACAGGAGCTCCCTAACTGCAACCTCTCTCACGAGTGATCGCAGCCAGAATGAAGATGGCGGCCGCTAGCGCTGAATTTATGACATCCGAGTCTCGCGAGATCCGACGCGAGACTTGGATGTCATAGCCTCGGTTTGGCTCCGTTTGGCGCCCGGAAGTTCCCGAACAGTGCTCGGATCCCGTCGGATCCGCACTGTTCGGGTGGGCTCGGATTTCGGAAATCCGAGCCCACTCATCTCTACTTGAATATGTTCAAGAATGGTTCCTCCGCACATAACGCTTGCAATTCCAATACTCTTCTACCTGATGTGATTGCCACTAAGAATTGTAGCATTCATGTAAGAAGTCTCAAATGTATCTCTCTAAGGCAGGGGTGGGCAAACCTGTCCTCAAGGGCCATATCCAGTTCATGTTTTTAGGATTTCTGTCTGTAGAAACAGGTGGGATAATTACTGACCCAGCCAAATAGATTAACTCAGCTGTACATGATTAAAGAAATCCTAAAAACATGAACTGGATATGGCCCTTGAGGACAGGTTTGCCCACCCCTGCTCTAAGGGGTTCAAACAGTGTTCCCATTAAGCTATTTGTTTCTCCTACCTCCTTGTTGATTGATATGTCACTGTTTGATATTTTTGTTTGTTTATAGACACATGAAGATAAGCATTCCTACTATCTACTGAAGTAAGATAACAACTTTCCTCCATGGTTTTCAAGATTGATCAGTGATTCCATATTGAATTTCTTCGTACATACAGCATGTGCTGATGGAGAAGTCTCAAATCTAAAATTAAGCTGAATCCTTTGAAATTCTTTTCCACTATGAAAATATGAACTTTGAGTACCTTGCATATAACTTCCTGAATAGAAGTATATTGAAACTTTCCTTCATTGCCAACATCTCTTTCCATTTCCTTGATCCAGGGGATTTGTAAAAATAAACTTTTGGTGGTTGCTTTATGAACTCCAGTTTGTATCCACTATTGACTATCTATAATACCCATTCGTCCTTTGTGGTATTTTCCAAAGTTCCGATATATTTTCTTAGTCTGCCTCCTACTTGGTGTCATTGTGAAAAAGGTTTGAAAACCACTGAAAGTCTTTATTATTTTGCTGTTAAAAATTTTGTTTAGAGGTGCCGGTCTGGTACCTCATTCCATATGTCTTTCCTGGTCTGTAGAGAATCACCTCTCTAAATTCTTGTAAATTTCCTCTAGCTGATTTTGTACTTGTAACACCCCCCTAGTGGTGTTTTAGTTAAACCTTTACCTCAGTGAATAGAGGAGGGGTCACCTAGAGGGTAAGATAGAAGTTTCTGAAAAGTTACATAAACTGGTTACCATGGTGATAACCCAGCCCAGCCTGTGAGACTAAGTGAGAGGAAGGAGGGGCTGTCATTAAGGGGGGTTAGGAACTGAGAAGGGAGACACAAGAGGAGAGTTGTAGCTGGGGACCTGGGGTGGAAGCTCCCAGGCTCCCCCAGCATTGCCTGGAAGTCTGAGCATGGTGACTGAGCCAGGGCAAGGAATGTGTGCCCTGGATGAGGGGGAGAACTCCATGCCACTATAGAGAACCCAAGAGAGAGGGGGACACTTTGCATGGAAGAGGCCCTGGAGTGAGGGCTGCTACAAGAGGCCTGGTAGCTGTAGTGTCAGATCCTGAGGCTGAGAGTACACAGAGTGACGTGTCAGAGCACAGGAGACATCATCCCCGCAGAGGAGGGGTGAGCTGCAGTTGAGAGGTACACAGAGTGTGTCAGAGCTGCATGGAGGAGAGGCTGCCTGCCTATTAGCATCCATGCATGTGCCCCTGCAGAAAGGGTATCTGCAGTGAGTATGGAGTGTAAGAGAGACCAATGATTTATGTTACATAACATCTGGATAACATTAAGAACTGTGCAGGAGGAGTAATGAGATATATTTGCAACCATATTCGTATTGCTCATTAAGAACTATGCTGGAGAGAGTAAGGAGCTGTACATATATTTCTTTATTGCTGCAACCATTATGATTATCGTGCTGGAGGAAGAGTGTAAATAAAGAGTTGAGTTTGTTATAGAGATGGTCTGGCGCCCAAATTATTGTGACTTCTATTACACTGCACCAAAGTGACATTACCTGTGTCCCACTAACTACAAAGAAACACCTGCATGTGCAGGGACCCCCTGATCATTTACACCCATGCCCATCAGCTAGCCAGGGCTTGAGAAGGAGGTGCACTGTGTACCCTTTGCACCCCACACTACACACAGTGACAGGGGGTTACATAATGGCGCCCAACGTGGGGCTCGAGCACAACAGATGGAGAAAGTGCTTGCAGGACACAGGAACTGAGAGCAGTGTGCCCAGCGGAGAAACACCCTTGGGACACCATGTCTGACCGTCTCTAGGTGCCCAACAGAGACCAAGGGTAATGAGGAGGTAAAGCAAGTTGTTTGCTGAGTAGTTCTGTCCAGGACAGTATATGGAGCAGCAGTGTGCTTGTTGCTGAGACTTGTAGTGCCACTTATCCCAGCTGAGTGGGAAGCAAAAGAAGAAAAGGTTCAACATGTGAGGTGCAATTACAATGCAGTCTGTATATTGCCTTTCCTGAGGATTTGGGGAAGCAAAGAGAGGCAGGCTGTGCAAGTGACGTCTGTATATTGCCCTTCCGGAGGATTAGGGGGAGCAAAGAAAGGCAGATCGTCCACGTTGGAGAGAAAGGGGGGGAAGACAACCCCGCTGGTCAAATGCCACCCCTGCATATATTGCTGAGATGTATTTGTTGGGAGGGGCCCACGAGAGCCACCTGTCTCTTTTTGACCCAGGAGGGGGGAGACATGGGCAGGCATGGGCAGGTGCTACATTGCTTTGGCATAAAGCCATATTTAAATGTACATTGAAAGAAAACAGGACACCTGTGACTCACATGTTTACATCCATTGGGGGTGTTGTGGGGTATGCAATGTGAAATGTGTTTTATATTGATACTGCCATTGTATTGCTATGTATGTATTCACTTTACACTGTGATTTTTCATGCAATAGTGATGTAGAAAAGTTTACATGTGTGTGGTCATATGTGAGTTAGGTGTGAGTGAGATTAGCTAGGCAGCCCCATTAGGTGTAGTTTAGGGTGCCCAGCTAATCGGGGGAGAATGTAACACCCCCCCTAGTGGTGTTTTAGTTAAACCTTTACCTCAGTGAATAGAGGAGGGGTCACCTAGAGGGTAAGATAGAAGTTTCTGAAAAGTTACATAAACTGGTTACCATGGTGATAACCCAGCCCAGCCTGTGAGACTAAGTGAGAGGAAGGAGGGGCTGTCATTAAGGGGGGTTAGGAACTGAGAAGGGAGACACAAGAGGAGAGTTGTAGCTGGGGACCTGGGGTGGAAGCTCCCAGGCTCCCCCAGCATTGCCTGGAAGTCTGAGCATGGTGACTGAGCCAGGGCAAGGAATGTGTGCACTGGATGAGGGGGAGAACTCCATGCCACTATAGAGAACCCAAGAGAGAGGGGGACACTTTGCATGGAAGAGGCCCTGGAGTGAGGGCTGCTACAAGAGGCCTGGTAGCTGTAGTGTCAGATCCTGAGGCTGAGAGTACACAGAGTGACGTGTCAGAGCACAGGAGACATCATCCCCGCAGAGGAGGGGTGAGCTGCAGTTGAGAGGTACACAGAGTGTGTCAGAGCTGCATGGAGGAGAGGCTGCCTGCCTATTAGCATCCATGCATGTGCCCCTGCAGAAAGGGTATCTGCAGTGAGTATGGAGTGTAAGAGAGACCAATGATTTATGTTACATAACATCTGGATAACATTAAGAACTGTGCAGGAGGAGTAATGAGATATATTTGCAACCATATTCGTATTGCTCATTAAGAACTGTGCTGGAGAGAGTAAGGAGCTGTACATATATTTCTTTATTGCTGCAACCATTATGATTATCGTGCTGGAGGAAGAGTGTAAATAAAGAGTTGAGTTTGTTATAGAGATGGTCTGGCGCCCAAATTATTGTGACTTCTATTACACTGCACCAAAGTGACATTACCTGTGTCCCACTAACTACAAAGAAACACCTGCATGTGCAGGGACCCCCTGATCATTTACACCCATGCCCATCAGCTAGCCAGGGCTTGAGAAGGAGGTGCACTGTGTACCCTTTGCACCCCACACTACACACAGTGACAGGGGGTTACATACTGTACTTCCTCTGACCAGCCTATTGTGGAGCCAAGTTGATTTTCCTCCAGACATTTTCTATATTGGCACATGCAATGTTTGTCTGAATGCATACTCTCCTTCAAAGGGGAACAACACTAGCTTATTCTTTCACTATGTCTCTGCCATTCATGGATGTAGTCGTAATACGCTCCACATTACTACTGCTGAAGTTATGCATCTTATAGAAAATCTAATTTCATCCTTTGTGATGTCACTCAGTTTTGAAATAGAAGTCCCTGCTTGGTATAGCTCAGTCAGTTATAAGTAGGAGCTGTATATTAAAAACATGCATATTGTGGTAGAGAAAACAACTTACCTTGTGTGTTTAACAGAGTTGGCTCTGGGTGTGGCTGTGTGAGGCATTGCAGACAAGCAAAACAGAGCAACTGTTCGGATCACCTTTAGTCAGGGAAAGTGGGAGGTGCCAGATTCAGGGGAGAAAGAATTAGGTTTGACACATGTCAATCAGACTAGAGCTGGGGAGGAGCTTAGAGTTTTAAAGGCCTGTGTATCCTATGGACAAGTTATCAATGTTGGTTGATCTAATAGAGAGGTGAACTGTGTTAGACAATGCTGAAGATGCCAAGGGAGAATTTGACTTTTGTTTGAATATTATTGGCATCCTGATAACTAAACAGAAGGCTGTATAGCACATATACACAATTTTATATTGTGCTGTGACACACAGTTTATTTTAACCAAAATGTTATATGAAAATAATGTTAAAATCAACATCACAAAAATTTATCTACAAACCTTTCTTAATTGAGGTATGATCTCAATACTGTACAACATGCTTTTACATCTGTTTCACACCGTAAGCATGAATTGGAATTGGATTTAGGCCCATCCTGTAAGATGCTTGGCAAATCAGAGAGAGTACTTCCCACACATCAATATCGATATTGATCAAATAAACTGCATATAAAGTGTATTACCCTTGGTATTGCATGCCTGATAAGTTAAATAAAACGTTCCCTGCAGCTGACTCGAGTTATTGTATGGGTTGCGGCCAAAGAGGAACCTTCTTCCACATTCGGTGGACCTATATCATCATCATCATTTATTTATATAGCGCCACTGATTCCGCAGCGCTGCACAGAGAACTCATTCACATCAGTCCCTGCCCCATTGGAGCTTACAGTCTAAATTCCCTAACATACACACAGACATAGAGAGAGAGAGACAAGGGTCAATTTTTATTTTTTTTATAGCAGCCAATTAACCTACCAGTATGTTTTTAGAGTGTGGGAGGAAACCGGAGCACCCGGAGGAAACCCACGCAAACACAGAGAGAACATACAAACTCCACACAGATAAGGCCATGGTCGGGAATGGAACTCATGACCCCAGCGCTGTGAGGCAGAAGTGCTAACCACTTCACCACCGTGCTGACCTATATGAAATTATAATTAAAAATATAGTAACATTTCCAAATTACTAGGCAGTTCCATTAAATGTTGCAAACTTTTAACATCAAATAATCAAAACCGCCATGACTAGCAACTAATACCTGCTACTCTATTCCCCTAAAAGGAATATAATCAATATATTTATACAATATTTTTTTTTATTTTTTTTTTAAATACTACTTTATTTACAATGAAGTAGTAATTTAAAACAATTAAAATTATTTCTTTGGAAAACCCCTGCTTGGAGGCATTTGTTCTAGTGCCATGGATTAACCCAGGGTTTCCCAAACCCAGTCCTCAGGGCTCCCCAACAGTGCAGGTTTTCCACATCTCCTTGCTGGAGCACAGGTGTATTCATTACTGACTGACACATTGTAACAGATCCACAGGTGCTCCTAATTATGTCACATGTGATCTGGAAAACCTGCACTGTTGGGGAGCCCTGAGGACTGGGTTTGGAAAACCCTGGTTTAAACAATTAAATATATTTTTTTCTTTTCTTTGCAAAACCTGTGAGAAGAATAGCTTACCTGCTAGTTTTATATTAAACAGCATTAATTTCTCTTATAAACATGGAAGACCAATTGCTAGTATTACTGAATACAACCTTGAAGCTATGTGATCTATTACTGATTATGGGAATTATGTGATAACCTGAAATAAGAGATTTTAACACCAGCTATAATTTTATATGTTTATCCATTGTGTTTCATTCTTACACTTTTTAGCTTGAAAAAAGAGCAAATAGGTTAAAACATTACAACAGAGTGCATAAAGTGGCTTTATTTCAGTGATACGCTATACAAAGATTTTCACATTAGTCAATGGAGTAAATTTTTTGGGTGAGCAACTGATTTCAAACCTGTAATATTGTCTTTACCTGAATTCCTTCATTACAGTAACTTTGTGAAATGCAATCTGTAACTCCCTTGTATTTCCTCTTACAAAGACTGTCTGCTTGAAGACGACTTTTTACTACATCCATTGGGGTAGCAGTGCCCCAGGAAACAGCTCCTTAAAGTAAAAAAGAGGAAAGAAATCGAGAGAAAACCTAAAAGTCTGATTTCATTAAGCAAATACAAATGTACATTAGTTACGTTTTAATAACAGAAAAAAGAACTTGATTTCCTAACAAGTGAACTAATATTGCATCCAGTGACACTTGGAGGTCATAATTAACATTTATCTGCAATTTCTTGCATTTCCAAATAATATTTATCCATAGCTTTATCTATATGTGATGCTGTGCTTACCTTCCTGGAATACTTCACTTCCAAAATGAAGGATTTACTATCCTGCAGTTTAGAGAGTCAAAACTGAAACCACTTGCAATGTGTGTCAGTTTGCAAACCCATAAACCACAATCAATTTAGGTCAAACCGCCTGATGAAATCATCTGTGCTTACCCTACATTGTTTAAGAGCCCAGTGTACTCAGCATCAGTCCTCTAGGAGAAACGGTTGTGTCCCCACACCTAGAGAGGACTAGCCCAATGTTGAAAAGCACTGGGACTCTCCTGGAACTCCCTGGGCCCCTCCCAGGCATGGACTGTCACTGCATGCTGGCACTTGTAATGCTACAATTGCATGCACTACATTTTCACATTATAACTAGGGGTGTGCACCGGGCACTTTTAGTGTTTTGGGTTTTGGGTTTTGGGTTCTGATTAGCTTGAGGTTTTGGGTTCTGATTTGTTTTGCCAAAACACCCGACGAAAGGTTTTGGTTCTGATTTCGGGGTTTGGGTTCTGTTTTTTTTTTAAAAAAAAGCATAAAAAGTGTTAAAATCCATTATTTAGGGTTTTTTCACTCCTACACTATTATTAACCTCAATAACATTCATTTCCACTAATTTCCAGTCTATTCTGAACACCTCACACCTCACAATATTGTTTTTAGGCCAAAAGGTTGCACCGAGGTAGCTGGACAGCTTAACTCTCTTAAATTTGCTAGAGGGGGGGGAGGAGGAGGGCTAAGATCGGTGTGTGAAGCTGAACCACTAGTCATGAACACGGGCCAGGGTCTAAGCCGTTCCTTGCCACTCCGTGTTGTAAATGGCATATTGGCAAGTTTACGTTTCTCCTCAGATGATTTTAAGTTTCTTTTTTTGCTGTTTTTTGAGAACTTGGGCTTTTTGGATTTTACATGCCCTGTACTAGGAGATTGGGCATCGTGCTTGCCAGACGACGTTGATGGCATTTCATCGTCTATGTCATGACTAGTGGCAGCAGCTTCAGCATTAGGAGGAAGTGGGTCTTGATCTTTCCCTACTTATCCCCCAAATTTTTGTACTCCATTATATGCAGCACAAGAGAGCGTACCCCTAAACACCACACACTTTGGGACTGCAGAAACAGTGAACGTAGTAATATAGATAGCAGTACCTATTTTTTGGGACTGCAGAAACAGTGAACGTAGTTTGACTTTGAAATAGCAGAACCTATTTTTTGGCACAGTAGCAACAGTGAAAGTAGTTGGACTTCGAAATAGCAGTACCTATTTTTTGGTACCTATTCATATATTGCAGTCAAAATTTTTATAGCTTTCTTTTTTAAATTTTTAAAATTTTTTTTAATTCTTTTGGTATTATTTTTTTAATTATTTTTTCAAAATTTTAAAATAACTATGGACTTAGCAGGACAGAACACAGGACACAGCACCACTGGACTCAGCAGGACAGAGCACTGGACAAAGCACCACTGGACTCAGCAGGACACAGCACAGGACACAGCACCACAGGACTGAGCAGGACACAACACAGGACACAGCACTACTGAACTCAGCAGGACAGAGCACAGGATACAGCACCACTGGACTCAGCAGGACACAGCACAGGACACAGCACCACAGGACTGAGCAGGACACAGCACAGGACACAGCACTACTGGACTCAGCAGGACACAGCACAGGACACAGCACCACAGGACTGAGCAGGACACAGCACAGGACACAGCACTACTGAACTCAGCAGGACAGAGCACAGGACACAGCACCACTGGACTGAGCAGGACACAGCACAGGACACAGCACTACTGAACTCAGCAGGACAGAGCACAGGACACAGCACCACTGGACTCAGCAGGACAGAGCACAGGACACAGCACTACTGGACTGAGCAGGACACAGTACAGCACAGCACAGCACGAGAAAGAGCAGGACAGAGGACCACCTAACACACCCTCCCTCTTCCGTGATCAATGGCAGAGTGAAGATGGCGGTGGCAAGCGGGGGAATTTATAGAATCCGAGTATCGCGAGATCCGACAGCGGGATTATGACGAAAAGCCTCGTTTTGAGTTTTGAAATCGGCGGGAATACCCGGACAGTGCTTGGATCTGGCTCGGATCCGCAATGTTCGGGGGGGCTCGGATTCCAGGAACCCGAGTGCGCTCATCCTTAATTATAACCCTGTGAATCTGGTTTCAAATCATGCAATTTGAAACCATTCTATTTTATGTGCTGCTTGGACTTTATTAAATCTTGCTGTTTCCAAACTGCACATAAAATCGTCAAAAACATATGCGGTTTTGCAAATTTACCTCTATGTCTGTCTATCTCTGTAAGTTCTTTCTCGGTTAATGTCTTTATCCCAGATCTGTGTAGACATTTTCCCTATGTAATTTTCTGTAATCTTGCACCACCTCCTCCTTACATAGGTCATCACACCATCACTGCAGAGGTCCATTGCCCAAATCTACCACAGTATATATACTGTGTGTATTAAAGAAGTAAATGTATATTAATCTGAATAATTTTATCCTGATAATGTGTAGCCTTTCCACATATACAGTATTAGCAATCTCATTTTTCCATGAATCTTCTTCAGTAATTCCCTGTTTGTGCCCTTGCAAGTAAAGTTTCCATTATCCTGTAAGCTTATATAGAGAGGGACATTTATGCTGTACCTCCTGTTTCAAGTGAATACTTTCTTTATTATTTGTTTGTATTATAATTCCCTTTATCTAATGCTGCTTTAAAAGATTGGTGTGAGTGATGTCTAGTTGGTTAGTAGGTACCACCCCTGGGACGTGACATATGGGGTATACTAGGATCATAGGGTTTAAAAAGAGGCCTGGCACTTGAGAAGTACATGTGAAAGTGCTGACAGAGTACTCTCAAGTCAATTTCATGTTTTCTTAAGTTTGGCATTATCATGACTGCCAAGATCCTATCAACTGTATACTAAGTAAGCTATAAAACTAGTCTGCGATCTGAGAGTGAGGTTCCAGAACTCATCTAATGCAGAGAGTAGTAAACCATGACCTGTCAGGGAATAGAATACAAGTGCTTTGAATTCTGACATGGGAGACCACTAGCTGGGGAATTTGTACCAAGTCTACCCCCGAGATGTAAAGAAACATAACTCTTATGTGCTTATACTAAAAAGAAAAAAGTAACATATGATAAATACAAAAATGTGTCACAATCTGTCTTAGGGGTGCCAATCCATCAGAAAACAATATTGTAAGAACTGGTATAGACAGGTGGGCCAACATGTGTTGTATAACTAACTAAAAATAACCACAAAATATGATGTAACGATCAAAAAAATTTTTTTTTTACATAAACGGTATAATATCACAGCACTGGGGTCATGAGTTTCGATTCCCAACCATGGCCTTATCTGTGAGGAGTTTGTATGTTCTCCCCGTGTTTGCGTGGGTTTCCTCCTTGTCCTCCTTTTTCCTCCCACACTCCAAAGACATACTGGTAGGTTAATTGGCTGCTATTAAATTGACCCTGGTCTGTGTGTCTGTGTGTGTTAGGGAATTTAGACTGTAAGCCCCAATGGGGCAGGGACTGATGTGAGTGAGTTCTCTGTACAGCGCTTCGGAATTAGTGGCGCTATATAAATAAATGGTGATGATGATGATGATGATGTACAAAATTCTAAAAGCATCAAACCAATGAACAGTATATAAAACCATGTTTAGATGTCCAAATGATTTATTAATATAAGATAAAAAAAAATCACTTGTCATAAATTGATGAATTGTCACAGCTGACTCTGACGACTCTAAAATAATACAGTATAAAACTGTTAAACAGCTATTCACTAGTTTCAAACAGTTCTATATCTTTCCAAATTTTTTATACACCGTAATTTTCTTATAGAACCTTTGAAAGTGAGTGGCCAGTCCACTTTTATAAACGGAATAAGCATATATTATATACTTAGCAATCAAGTCTTGTTCCGTATTTTGCAAGTGTTAAATGAGCACTATGCATATGTGCTGTTAGCTTGTTTTGGAGATGTGAGTCTGAATCAATCTCACCCAATGGGGCGTGGTGGTAGTTAGAGAAAACCTCCCCCTCCTGAAGTCTGTGCAGCCTACGTTTATTCCACAGTCCAGATCACTAGGTGGTATACTTCATGCTTAACAAGCACTTCTGAAACATGCAAATCTCCAGAGCTGGTGTTCGAATAGTGTTTGAAAGTCAGCTTGAAAGAAAAAAGGTCCTCAGCAGGTCCTGCAGCTAAATCACCACTGTCAAATGTGAAGCAATCAACTAGTTTCGTCAGTGGAATCCTGACTTTTTCAAAGATAATATTCCACTGACTAAACTATATATATATATATATATATATATATATATATATATATATATATATATATAAAATGCAATTAGGATTAAGATGGAGTGCAGTTAGCATGGGAATAGTCTGAAGATACATACAAACAGGCAGATGCACGTACACACACATACATATCTAGCAAGAAAATAATAAGATATTATACATATGCAGAGAATGTCATCTATTATATGTACCGTGTGTAAGATTATGTTATTGAAATTATATTATTGCATTATTGAACAAGTATAAATTCTATTTCATATATAAGTATCTGCGTTGTGATTATGAATTTATAATGTCTTGATACAGGAGATATTATATATATAGAAATTTGTGTGATACAGTAAATTAGGTTTAACGGACTGAAGTAGGAGTGTCATAAGAGGGAAATTGTAAATGCGTATGATAATGTAACAAGCATTTCCAGAAATAGAATAAGAAGATAACGTGCGCAATTATGGGTAACTGCAGGATCATTTACACTGACCTATCCTGGTTCTCATCCTACCTTTCTAATCGCTCTTTCAGTGTTAATTTCTCTGGATCCAGCTCTGCTCTCCTTCCGTTATCAGTTGGAGTACCACAAGGCTCAGTCCTAGGTCCTCTAATGTTCTCTATCTAAACCACTTGTCTTGGAAAACTAATAAGTTCCTTTGAATTTCAGTATCATCTCTATGCGGATGATACCCAAATGTATCTATCCTCTCCTGATCTCTCGCCATCTGTGTTAGCCCGCAACACTGTCTTTCTGCCATTTCATCTTGGATGTCTTGTCGCCAACTCAAACTCAATCTTTCAAAAACAGAGTTAATAGTATTCCCACCCACCAACAGAAGTTATCTACCTGACATTGCTATTTCTGTTGACAACAAGACCATAAATAGCACCCCGCAAGCTTGCTGCCTAGGTGTGATTCTAGACTCGCAACTATCCTTTGTTCCCCACATTGACTCTATATCTAAATCATGTTACACACATCTAAAAAAGATTTCCAAAATACAAACATATCTTACACTGCAAAAACTTTAATTCATGCACTCATCCGCTCCCACATTAACTTTTGCAATTCCCTTCTTACTGTTCTTCCCCGAAAACAGTTTCAAACCCCTACAATCTATTCTGCACATAGCGATCAGTCTGATTTTCCTTTCAAATTGTTATTCCTATGCTGAGTCAGTCTGTCAGTCTCTACATTGGTTGCCTGTTTTTTATAGACTCCAATATAAAATACTTCTACTAACCTACAAGGCCATCAAAAACTGCACCAACATTCATCTCCTCACTTGTCTCAAAATATCTCCCAACTTGACATCTCCGTTCTGCACAAGATTTGTATCTCTCATCCACTCTCATTAACATACTCCCATTCCCATTTACAGGACTTTTTTCGAGCTGCAGCCACTGTTTGAAATTCCCTCCCTTGCACAATAAGACTTTCCTCTGGTCTACAAACTTTCACGCATTCTCTGAAACCCACCTTTTCAGGCAAGCTTATAATATTTCTCAACCATCCTCTAAACCTCAGTAGGTTACCCTATTACCAACCTTTACACAATTCACACAAGACAACAACCCTCTAAAACCCTGACGTTTGCTGGGTTGGTGCACAAGAGAGTAGTCACAGATGCAAGGAAGTGTGGCAAGTAGCAGAAGTTGAGCAGGCAGAATACTCAAGCACATGTCTGATCCAGGAAGAGCCTATTATAGGCCCAAACAGGATCCAATATGGTTTCTCTTTGATGCCATTGTGGCCATCTTGGAAAAGGGCAAATTTAAGGGCACGTTTACAAATACAGAGATCTGTAGTGGTCGGAGGTGCAAATATCAGAGTAATTCTTTACTGTTTAGAATAAACATGAACTGTGCGGCTACAGGTAGCAGATCCAAGACCACTTAACCTGTTTATTTTATATCAACCAGTGTCTGCTATGAAGAAACCTGAGGGAACTGATTCAGAGCTATGTGTCAAGCTGATGAACCTAGATCATATTGCCAATATTGTAATATAGCACAATCTAATATTTTGATTCTTAAATAAAAATGACTTAATAAATTACTAAGTATTATTAAAATAGACGATTAATAAGAATTGTATTATTATCTTCACATTGTTTGTGCCCTTTAAAATTGTACTTTGGTGTTAGTAAATAGATGTGGTTTACTGGGTTCTATGGGGCTGATACTGAATTTGAAATCATTTGAGTCAAAAATGCAGATGTAAAATGCAGTGGTGCAAATATAAAAAGTTAATCGAATCGCAAGATGCGTTCAGCATTTGCCCTAGGCTTATATCATGCATACATCAGATTCACTTACACTAAATGTTTTTAAACTTTGGCTTTGCGTGTGAAATACGCATTTGCTATTAGGTTGAAAAAAAATGTACAAAAAACTCACGAATACAGGAAATCTCCTTCTCCTGTGCAAATAAAAAATCTTACTAACATAAGCTCACAAAATCATATAAAATATGCACAATCAATGATGAAGGCACCTATCAACTTCAGGGGTGAATCTGCCATCAGCCAATCAAAAGCGGAAAGCTAAACTATTATAACTTAAATATAGGAAATGTAACTGTAACATGGGAACCATGGTTTACTTAGAACTTTTTAATTATAATCTTTTGAAGAAGAATATACAAATACCTGGGTAGGGCTGGTAAAATTTAGCCTAGGGGGCAAGACTGGACTCAGCAGCCTATTAGAAAAAAAATGCAGGTGGCCCAGTGACAGAACCCAACCTAGCCCACTATAGGACTGGCCTGGGGGGCAAATGCCCTCCTGCCCCCAGCCCAGCCTGCCCCTGCCAAAGACCCATAGTCCAATATTCTCACTGAAAACAACTCCTTATAAATTTGAAACTTTCTCCTCTTGTAACTCTTTGACTAAGTTCTTGCTACACTGTACTGCCACTCTCTAACTCTTCTCTATACCGCATAAGTTATCGCCTACATATTTTTGTTTTTATGTTTTGCTGTTTCCAACCTTCCCCAACTCACATTTTACCATTTTATCATTTTCATAAATCAAGATAACATAGAATCAATACAAATTCATATATGTTTTTTAAAGTATTCTTTATTTTGTATTTTATTTCCAAATTTGCATGCTGGATGTGTTATTGTTTGAATTAACTTGAAATAAAAATATTGTTATAAAAATAAGAAAAGAAAATGTAACTTCTTGACAATACCACTTTTCTAATATCTCTCTGCGCTAAATGTCAAAGGTTAAAATGTGACACTGTCATTTATAGAAAAAATAGAGGGCATATAACTTGCCAGCATTTTTAGTGTTAAATTAAACCCAAAACTATGTGACGAACTTCAGCTAGATCTGGGATTTCCTGGTGTCTTTTGAATCAGTAATATTAAAACGAATTTTAAACCCTTCTAAATTAGTTGACTCATCTCTTAGCAACAATGTTAGAGGCGACTTCAGAAATTCCCATACCCATTTACAGAGAACAACATGTACCACATAGGGGAAGATTCAATTAAATGCAAGGTTGTAAACAAAAATTAACGAAGATCATTACTTACACATCACATGGAAACATAACGCACAAGGCTACAATGGAACCTTGCAGCTAATTGAATTGCCCCTGTAGTCTTTATGTTTATTTCAAACTCTACCCACCTTACAGAAAACGTCAACCACTGGGGTAAGGCTGCAAAAATGCTAGAGATTATTTATTCTATGCCTCTTTTTGAGAGGGATCAATTCCATAATACAGGGCCGTCTTTCCCGTAGGGCACAATGGGCAGGTGCCCGGGGGCCCTGCAGCCCAGGGAGGCCCGTCGGAGGAAGCCAAAAAAAAAAAACCTGGAAAAAAAAAGAAGAAAATACTTACCGTGCTGTCAGCTGGTTCCTCCTCCGTCGCGCTCGCAGTGCATGTCGGGCGTGACGTCATCACGCCCGCCCGATATCCATTGCGGAGCGCGACGGAGGAGGAAACCATGGAGGGAGCCGGATCACCAGCTGACAGCACGGTAAGTATTTTCTTCTTTTCTTTTTCCAAGTTTTTTTTTTTTGGGCTTCCTCCGACGGGCCCATATATATAATCATTTTTTTTTTTTGTATATATAGGGGCCCCGGTGCACTGCTGTGCCCGGGGGCCCAAGATGGTCTTAAGAGGGCCCTGCCATAATATATATGTTAAAGCCATTTAAAGAAACCCCCATGCTGATGATAGGGTCACAGGATGCTACCTCTCCAAGCAGAGTAAAACCTATAGATGGCTGTGGTCCTCTTCAGTGACATCTGGAAGGGTACTGAATATAAGGTAAATGTGAGAGGGCCAGGTACCTACAAAAAAGGATGGGAGTTGTCTCAATGTGAAAAACTATTTGAAACTGAAAATTATAGTTGCTTTATAATATTTAAAACTCAGTAATAAGGTAACATACCCAGATCTTTTTTTAGAAAAGCACAGAAAAATATATTTTTTTATTGTAGTGTCAATGTTTTGGTTAGCCCTAGAGAACCTCTATAATTATAATTAGGTATGTGCACAGACCCTCATGTTTTGGCTTTGGTTCTAAGACCTCTTTGTGTTTTGGTTTTTGTTTTGGCCAAAAATCCTTTTGGATCTGAATTTACTTAAAAATTGTGAAAAATGTGACTTTGAGCTGTTTTTAGTATTTATAGCACTAACATTCATTTGCAGTCATTTACTGTCTATTTTCTAATGATTTCTTCACAACTGTTAAAAAATTTACCAATTTAGCCAAAGGCTGCAGTGAGCTGGTTGGCTTGGCAGTAAAATATCCACAGCGGATCCGTTCCCCAACAGATTCCATGTGGATATTTTACAGCCAGATATGTTCAGTCACCAAAACGCTGAATATTCGGCTGATTGAGGTTTAACTTGTATAT
The DNA here is from genome assembly GCF_038048845.1 of Mixophyes fleayi. Classification (NCBI taxonomy): domain Eukaryota; kingdom Metazoa; phylum Chordata; class Amphibia; order Anura; family Limnodynastidae; genus Mixophyes; species Mixophyes fleayi. The sequence goes on along the minus strand of NC_134405.1, from coordinate 297,343,749 downwards.
TCATATAACTAGGAAGTAGGCCACTTTATCTGCTTGAAGAAAAATGTTAAATGTGAAATGGCAATCCATCCAAAGAGTATATGATCCAATTGAAAATTCAAGACAGTAAAGCATGTCAATGTCACTCTATACCTCCAAACCGTACAATGCTTAAACCCCAGACAGGCACGCTGGTCCTTGTTCTTTTCCCGCTCCGTATTACCTTCAAGCCTGGGAATAGAAATAAAAGAGCTGACACTCACTCCCGTGCATTTTCTGCGCACGTGCTCTCTGAGGACGAACCGTCTCATCCTATCCTGGACCCTAAATGTCTGGTGTCTGCTACACAGCTCAAGTCTCCTGTTCCTCCATCTGGGAAAACCTTTGTATCTCCTAGACTCCGCCACAAGCTCTTGAAGCACTTCCATTCCACCATTTTCTCTGGTCACTCGGGCATCTGCAAAACCACAGAATTAGTGCCCAGAAATTACTGGTGGCCAAGTCTACACTCTGATATCAAGGACTTCGCCTCTTCCTCTAGTACCTGTACACAAAACAAGTCTTCACATCAACGTCCTGCCGGCCAACTGCTCCCTTTGCCGCTTCCTCAGGAACCCTGGACCCATATCAGTATGAACTTCATAACCGATCTTCCACCAAGCAAGAACTGTACAGTCATATGGGTCATGTCAATGTCACTCGCCGGTGTATTGGGCGGCTCACCCGACCCCTGGCAAACTTACCTGACTCAGGGGGTCCGCTCCTTCCCGGGCGCCGCCATCTTGGATTTGGATGCGCAGACCCGCAACTTATAAAACCTCTGCCTGCATCCCTATTGGCCAGGCAATCTTGGCGCTAAATACAAAAGGCACTTCCTCTAAACACTCAGTGCCTGTTCCTCAGTTGCCTTTTGGTGCCTAGACGTGGCTGCTCTCTATCCTGTCTACCTTGTCTGCAGAGCTTACGCTCCAATCAAGTACCTGCTACTCTACTCGTCAACAGAGCTGATGCTCCAACCAAGTACCTGCTACTCTATTTGTCTACAGAGCTTATGCTCCAATCAAGTTCCTGCTACTCTACTGGTCTACAGAACTGACGCTACAACCAAGTACCTGCTATTCTACTTGTCTACAGAGCTTACACTCCAACCACGTACCTGCTATTCTACTTGTCTACAGAGCTTACGCTCCAATGAAGCACCTGCTACTCTACTTGTCTACAGAGCTGACGCTTCAACCAAGTACCTGCTACTCTACTTGTCTACAGAGCTGATGCTCCAACCACGCACCATCTACTCTACTTGTTTACAATCAAGTATCTGCTATTCTACTTGTCTACAGAGCTTACGCTCCAACCAAGCACCTGCTATCCTACCTGCTTGTTTTCAGAGCTTACGCGCCAACTAATACCTGCAGATCCTGGTGAGCACCGTCTGCTCGTTAGACTCTGCGCCCTGTTGGAGTAGCGCTAAACTGTCGCATCGTAAAGACCTTGAGACCGTGACAGTCAACCTGACGTGTTTCGTCTGCACAGAGGCTATCTTTTTCAAAGATGATAAGATAGCACTCCCTTCAGTCCTATTAAAGCTCTGTTCAAATGTTAATTGAGTTGATTTGTGGTTTCCAATTAAATAACAGCTGCTGAACTTAATTGAAGTAGCTTGTTTCAGCATATTAGAATCTTGCTTTGTAGTTATAAATATCTTACTATTTCTAGAATGTCTATTAGAGGTTACATTAAACTTAAAAAACAATTAAAAGACACTATTTAATTAGGGCGAAGAGAGAGAAAGAAAGCTTTTCTTATTAAATATATATATATATATCTCAATTACTGTACAAAAAACAAGCAAAAAGCCAAAATGGTTAAAAAAAGAGAGAGAAACCCGAAGGATAATAACTAATTATCTAAAGTGTATTCATCGGTTATCTCCGGCATATACCTAAAATGTTCTTATAAATTAATAAAAAAAAAGTAAATTTAAGCCTAGCAAAAAAAATAAATAAATAAAATTTAAAAACCACTCAGTATAAAGGATCAAAACCCATTCAGTATATTGCAGTGACTGGGTGTAATTCTACTGAGCCACAGCTCCTTCTGATATCTCACAGAGAGAGAAACATAATATGGAAAGAGACCGATAGAGAAATGATGTTCAAAACACTATTAAAAGATTTAAAAATTGCTAGAGCACCCATAGAATATGAAAAAAAGAAAAAGATATCCAACCATAACGAGTACAAACTACATAGATATGAAGGGAATAGTCTTTAATATGTGGGGGATGAGGTAATGACCTTATGTAGCCCTAAAATGTTTAAACATAAAAATAACTTAAATTATCTACAGTTAAATCCCATATGTTCCAATAGTAAAAGGAATAAATTAAAACCTAACAAAGAAATATTTTTAGAAATCAGTCAGTATCGGGGATCAAACCCTATTCAATATATTGCTGTGACTAGCTGTAATTCTGCTGAGCCACAGCTCCTTCTAGTATCCCATAAAGAGAAAACGTATAATATAGAAAAAAATCAATAGAAAATGAGGTTCAAAACACTATTGAAAGATTTAAAGACTACTAGAGCATCCATAGAATATAAAAAAGAGAAATGGGATAACCAGCCATAGAGAGTACAAACTGAGTAGATATCTAGGGAATAATATTTAATATGTGGAGGATGAGATGATGACCTTCTGTACCCCTAAAATGAAGATACATAGAAACACCTCAAATTATCTGTAGTTAAATTCCAAATGTTCATTTTACCCTTCTGTTGTTAAAGTTCGTAATTTAAAAATCCAAAACGTCTCCCTTTCACAGAGAGTTTTAAATCTATCCCCACCTCTAATTGTTGGTTTTATAGACTCAATAATAGCCACACTTAAGCCTGAAGGGTTAGCAGAACATAGATTCTTAAAAATGTCTAGATATACTATGATTTTCCACTTGATTAATTATATTCCGTCAATGCTCCATAAATCTTATTCTTACAGTCCTAGTCATTCTACCATGTACTGCAGTCCACAAGGGCACTGCAGTACGTAAATGGCAAAAATAGTGCTACAATTGTAAAAACCAGGTATGTTAAAGATTTATTGCGAAGAATGAGACTTCACTACTCCATCTTTATTTCTTATGTACTGACAAGTTGTACAGCATGATTTTCCGCATTTGTAGTTTCCTTTTAAATTACCCAAGAACCCAGAATCCTGGGATTCTAATTCCTTATTCACTGTTGGGCGGAAAAAACTAGGTGCTAGTAAATTTTATAGATTTGTATTCTTTTTAAAAATCACACAGGGATACTCTGAATTTACAGTACCTAAAATAGGATCTTGTTTCAAAATATGGTGGTTCCTTTTAATAATTTGTTTTATCGCCATTGATTTTGTTTGATATTTAGAAATTAATTTCAAATTACCAATTTTTTACATTTTTCAATCAATTTTTATATCTGTTATTACGTTATTTTTAGGCTCTAAGAGAGAATTTCGATCCAGATTTTTGGTGTATTCATACGCTAAGATTTTTGATGGATATCCCTTTTCTTGAAAAGATCTTAACATACTCTTAACCTGTTTATCAAATAAATTAAATGTGGAACAATTCCTTCTTATTCTACTAAGTTGGCTTTTAGGAATGTTCTCTAGCCATGGTTTATGATGACCACTATTGAAATCTATACAATTATTAGTATCAACTTGGGTTTGATAATTTTCGGTAACAATCTTCAAATCTTGTAGTGAAAGAGTTAAATCAAGAAGATGAACAGACTCTGAACTCCAACTACCGGTAAATGTTAAATTATACTCATTGTGATTGTGATATGTGATAAAATCGGTAATAGATTGAACTGTACCTTCCCAGATAAAAATAAGATCATCAATATAACGGCCATAGTACACAAGGTTTGCCCCATATGCTCCATTCCAAATATACCGATATTCAAAATGGCCCATATAAATATTGGTATAACTGGGTGCGAAACTCGTGCCCATGGCTGTTCCAGTAGTTTGCAAATAATAATCAGAATTAAAAAGAAAATAATTGTGAGTTAAAATATATGCAATACAATCTATAATAAAATTGCGCTGTCCCACCCTCCATCTTACTACACCCTAGTATATCTATATACTATATGCTGAAACAAGCTACTTCAATTAAGTTCAACAGCTGTTATTTAATTGGAAACTACAAATCAAATTAATTAATATTTGAACAGAGCTATAAAAGGACTGAAGGGAGTGCTATCTCATCATCTTTGAAAAAGTTAGCCTCTGTGCTGATGAAACACGTGAGGTTGATATGCTTTACAGTCTTGAATTTTCATTGGATCATATACTCTTTGGATGGATTGTCATTTCACATTTAACATTTTCTTTAAGCGGGATAAAGTGGCCTATTTCCTCGTTATATGAGGATATATAAGTTGAACCTTAATCAGTCGAATATTCAGCGTTTTGGAGACTGAAAATACTTGGCTGTAAAATATCCACAGGAGGTCCGTTCCCCAACAGTCTGGACATCTTCTCAATTACAACAGCACCTTGAAGTTTAGGATACTAAATGTCACCATTATTTCATCTGATCCTTCAAAGTATTTCTCACGAGGGTGCATTCTAAGATTGTCAATAGGGGTCTTCAAAGCGGGGGAAACAGTACCCCATTCTCCACTAATGAGAGGAACAGGGTGTCAGAGTGAAGATATTTAGAGATCCGGCATTCTGAAGATCCACACTTGGCTGTAATTATCTATGGGGAAACTGTTCCCTAACAGCTTACATATATTAATTTCTCTATATTCTACACTTCGGAGCCTGGGTCATATCAAGATTTTCTTTCTTCTGACCTTTTGCAAACATCGTCCAATAAGGTGCACATCCAGATCGGTTATAAGAACTTTACCAGTGGGTGAGACTATAAACAATATAATATTTATTATTCCGCTATTCCACACAGTTGTGGATTAAGATTAAGAAACCATCTATTTGCTGCATATTGATACTAAGATCTTAGACTATTTAATCTATGTGTACTGCCAGACATTTTTATTTTTATATGAGGACAGCTATATTTGTATTCCAAGTGCATTTTCATTATTTTATTTTTCATTTATTATAGATACATGAGTGTCTTCGTATTTGTGGTTTATTGTTATAGGTTTTGTGTTGATTTATTTTTTTTTGTTCACTTTATAATAAATATTTTTAACAAGACCCGCCACCCTGTGTATATACATATTTCTTTTATGATCCACCTCCTGGCTAAATATAGTGACAGAGTAGCTGCACAAATATGTGGCAATTTAATAAAAGATGCAATCCCTATGAAATATAAAGTCACAGTAGTGTTCATAAAGTACAGAATTTTACCTCGCTACTATCTCTTGCTTTAATTGGTGATATGACAGGTCCCTTTTTTTGAAGCTGCTGCAATGATCTACATGCGATTGCTGAATGCCGAAAATGCCCAGAAATTTTATGGGCCACAGCCAGCATCTCCTTTCACGACCTCTCATTTTTTTGAGAACAGAAACATAAATACAAAAGTACAAAAAGGCACATATTATGACGAAGAAAGGCCAGTAAGGAATAAACTCTGAAGAATAAAGTAAATGCAACTAAGGCAGGGATGGCCCTAAAGAAGACTGATGGCAAGGAGATCTCTCTTTGTAACAACCTATAATTTTTTTAAGAGATTCTGCACCACCAAGTTTATTGTGTTGAAATTCACCCAGTTGCAATGCACACACAATGTTCACTTTGTAATCGGCAATAAGGAATCCTGAGGAGAGACTACGAAGGGTGAGGCATTTTGCTATGATATTCCCGAGTTTTTCCAACCAATTGACACTGGTATGTTTCTTTGTGAAACAAGCAATACAAAAAGTAACTTGCCTGTGTGCTAGCACTACGCTGAAAAAATGAGGAGGAGGAGGATGAACAACCAAGTTATGAGTGCAAAGCATGCTTCAATCCCTATGAAACATTGTGGCAGAGCACTGGCTGATAGGATGGTCATTTTAGACAAGTAGATAGACAAGGGTGTGCTGCATCCAGAATAAATTGTTTTTCGTTTTGTAAAAAACCTACATATCAAATATTTCCTTAAAATTATAAAACCTTTATTAAATAAAATGCCTACAAATGACAAAACCATACAGTGCTCAAAACATATTAAACAACTAGTGAAAAATTGATAAAGCGAGAGGGTTTGCAAGTTTTAAGAGGATATTATCCACGTACAAGGAAAGCTTATAGTCTCCAGGACCAACTTGAATGCCAGTAGTATTGTGGTATTTGCGGATCCTAGATGTCAGTGGCTCAATCAAGAGAGCAAAAAGAAGAGGAGACAATGGGCAGTCTTGTCTGGTGCCATTCTTATTAGGGAAAAAAACTAAGGCAGCACTGTTAGCAAGGACGGCAGCAAAAGGGTTATGGTACAATGCAGCAACTTCACATAAAAAACAACATTGGAGGTGCTCTCGGAGAAATGGACTTTCAATGTTGATTTTTATAATGGCAAGGAGATCTCTATTAAAGGAGAAACCCTATTAAAGGCTTTTACAGCATCTAGAGAAACCACCAGAGCGGGGCCAGAATGTTTGTTAGCTGTAGAAATCATGTCTATAATTCACCTCGTATTATCCGCGGCACGGTGGCCCAAGATAATGCCCACTTGATCAGGATGGGGATCAGAGGGCTCTGGGCAGAGGTATGTAAGGGTCACCTGATGGTTTTAATTTAAGACCAGTAACGTGTCATTCTAATGGTATGTGTACAAAGCCATTTATTTCTCAATACCATGATGTGACCACCTTCTCTGTGACTCCAAATATTCTTTGTTTTAAAAACACAACATAAAAACCATGTGTGTTCTTCATCAGGGAATGGTAGCCCAGTGACCCAAACCAAGATAGCTCACTATGAGACTAGCCCAGGAGACATATGCCCCCCTGCCCAGCCAGCACCTGTTATTTATCACAAGAGTAGACTAGTAAACGTTGCACCCCTATTATATCAACAGCCGCAAGGACACCATCTCCTTGGCCTGCTCATACTGGTCAGTGGGTATGAGGTTGTCCCCAAGCAGCCAGGAATAGCCAGTGAACGGATTTTTGAAGTAAAAAAAAATCCTATCAAAGGCCTATTCAGCATCTAGAGACACCACCAGAGCAGGGGTACAATGTTCATTAGCTGTCAGGGACTGGCTGGAAAATGTTAGCGCAGGGGGGAGGGGGCAAGACTCGGCTCAGCAGCCTAGTATGGGAAAATAAATGAATGGAGCCCGGTGATCCAGCGCAAGGTAGCCCACTATGGGACTCCCCCGGGGGATATATGCTCCCCATCCCCCCAGCCCCTGTTAGCTGTAGAAAATTATATCCGCTCTGGTGGGTTGTTTAGGACTTTTTAATATATATTAGTGCTCAAAGTGTTCGGTGTATATTGAGTGCACTAAAAATAAAGTACACTTTGAGATCAATGATGTCTCAGTTACATATTACTGTATACTAATGTCCAACTACACCATGATCATTGCATGCAGCTCTGGGACAGAGGTCAGATGATATATGTAGGCATGTCCTGATGGCTTTAATTTAAGACCAGAAATGTATCATTCTTATGGCATGTGCACAAAGGCATTCATTTATGGATACCATGATATGGTCACTTTCTCTGTGACTACAAATATTCTCTGTTTTATAAAACAACATAAAAACAATGTGGGTTCTTCATCAGGGGCAGGCTGGCAAATTCTAACCTGATGACCGAGGCTAAAAAAAATAAATGCAGGTGGTCAAAAAGTAGCCCTCTATGGGATCGGCCTGGGTGGCATATGCTTCCCAGCCCAGTCAGCCGGTCTTCTTCATCATACAAGCAGACTAGTCAACAATGACCTCCCAATTCTGTCAACAGCCGCTAAGGCCACCATCTCCTTGGCTTGGTCAATGGGTATGAGGTTGTCCACAGGCAGCCATGAATAGCCAGTGAACATAATGTTTTTATATAACACCTGATAACACAATATTCACCACCCACAAGAGCCCAGGCTCAGAAATTGATTTGGTAAACTGGCTGACCCAGTTTAATTTGGACACAGATGAGCTGAAGTCACTGAACGCCACTCAGAGAAAAATTAACCTGCTTGGCCTCACTGCTCCCCATTTGATGATAGAATTCGATGGGGCTGCGAATTATTCCGGAATGCAGTTTCTGTTTCATCGTGGGCTGCAACCAGATCACACTGAAGGGACAGCCATACAGCAGTTGTGCTCCTTCACAGAAGGATGTTTTGGGCATGGCTGTAGTGCGCAAGGATGTCTTTTGGGACTCATGGTTTGCATTAAGGGAGTAAATTTGAATTGGAAAATTTGATGCTGGGCTATGTAATAATAATGTGGAGGTTGATGATGAAAGTACTGACATTGAAGATTGCATGAGGTGTCTATTCATTCCGCTGTTAGCTGATGCTGGGCTGTTTGCTACTATACACAATTTTATAACTTTTGAAAAATGACTTGAATGAACTTGCTGCAAACGATGTAACAGGAAGGAGGTGCCTAGCAGGGGCGAACGCAGGGTTTAGAAGGGGGGGTTTCCGCCACCCCGTAAAAAAAAAAATAGAGCGAGAGAGAGCTTGCGCAGCAGCTCCATTTCAGCGAGGCTGAATTCTACAGCAGCCGCTGTCAAGAAGCATCCGCGGCAGTGCTGTATTATACTACAATACAGCACTGCCGCGGGCGCTTCTTTGACAGCGCCGCGGCTGCTGTACAGTATTGTTGGTTCCCGGAGGGGAGGGGTTTCTGGAGAACCAGAAACCCCCCCTGCGTGCGCCACTGCCTAGATGCCTAAAGTCCCTACCTCTACTTATTGTGGCATCAAAAAGGCTACAGATACCTTGACAAATGTTGTCTGGGTTGGGGTAAAAATATTTCCAAACACGAGAGATGTTTTTTTTTGTCTTATGCCCTGGTATGACAATGCAATTATCATCAGCATGAGCTGGTACCACTGGTGGCTGTCTTACATCGACACACTCATCATCATTCTCCTCATTATCTTGTTCAAGTACAGCACGTTCATTTTTAGATCCACAATTATCCACCTCATCCACTTGCACATTTGCAAAGATCCAAAGTAGTATCCTCCATTTATATGACTAAATCATCATCATTACTACTCATCCTAACATTTCTACATGATTAAGAAATTTGAGAAGGACGCTGCTCTATAATTACAGTATCAGAATCTTAAACGTCAGACTACCATATAGCACTCATGGATAACCCAGGATGCATAGCTAAATGCGCAGTAAAAATGTGTTTGTTGCATTGATTGGTATAGAAAAGTGTCTAAATGAACAGCTTCTAGACTCAAATGACTACAAAGTGTCCTGTCATGTAATGTAAATATTAAAACCGAGGCAAATAAACAAAAATAACAAATTGTGATCTATCAGATTAATATCAATGTATGTTGCCTGAGCTACTGGATTGCATTATTTTAGGCATTTGATAACTGTCTATAGGAGTATGTTTGTGTATTTGTCAGTGTTAGTGTGTGTTTGTGTATGTGTACACGCGTGTGTATAAAAAACAAATTCTCTTGTAGGAATAGTTTTATTACAAAATCAAAAATTGTTACAGTATTTTTGAGGCCTTGCCCCTTCCTTGGGAAATCTGCGTAAGGGATAAAGCCCCCGAAATATTGACTAGGACTGAGTTGTGGTTTCTTGGTTTATTTTGTATAATTAATAATAATGGAACCACAGGAAAAGGTTCTGCAACAAACCTCCACTAATTGCAAATCATAAGCATGAAGCTGATTAAATAGGAGGGCTGCACCTTGGACTCTGATTGCTGGTTATAAATAAATATATTACATATAGCTACAGGTAGAGTGAGTGACTTCAACTATCATGAGTGTACAATGCACGAGGGGTGGTGGCAGGAGCAGCCCTAATGTAATGCTTTGTTCTGCTTTAGCCTTGCCTATATGTTAGGGTTAAATCTGCCTTGCCTCCTGTTAGAGCTCAGATCTGTTCTCTGCATTTCTGCTTTCAATTAGATCTGAGCTGTCTGGCCATACTGTCACGGGCACTAGGAGTCTTTACCCAGGGATCACCAGGTGGTAGGCTTACCAGAGCAATGTAGATGGTAATAGGGTACTCTGGTAGCTGGGTGATCACGGAACAGGAAACAGCAGATGATGGGATGCTCAGGAAAGTCTATGACTAGCAGCACTGGTAATATGGAGGTAATAGTACACGAGGAACTGTAGGACAAGGACACGTGAAGGTAGTCAGTGGTCTGCGATAGCAAGTTGTACCACTGCTATAATGAGGGGGAATGTCCAACAGAAACGAGGAGGTGATGAGAGTCAGCGGTCTGCGGATAGCAAGTGGTACCGCTGTCTGAGTGAAGGAATGGAATCCAAGTGGAGGTATCCGGGGAGTCAGTGGTCTGCGATAGCAAGTTGTACCACTGCTATGTGAGAGGATACTGGAACAGGTGATACCGGAAACAGGGATCAGTGGTCTGCTACTAGCAAGTTGTACCACTGAATATATATGTGAGGAGGTGCACGGGGAGAGACTGCAACACAGGATATACACAGGCACCTTATACACGATCCACAGTAACATGCACAATATATATAAATGACTGAACAGGTCTGCAAATATAGAAAGTCTCTTGAAGTAGTCCAGCACAAGTTAACACAGTCAATGATGGCAATAGACTCAGCGGATAGCAGACTCCAGAGGAGAACCAACACAGTCCAGCAAGGTATGCAATACACCAGCACAGTCAATGAAAGGTATGCATACCGTGGTTCAGAAGCAGGCAGTCAGATAGGAGTGCAGCGATACCTGAGCGGCAGGAGGCCGGCTGGATGAGAAGTCCCAGAATAGATGAGGCAGCGGTCTAGTAGGTGCAGCGCACAGATAAGTAGACCAACAGGGACACGAATCCACAGGAATCAGTAACACGTGGAACTGGACTCAAGGAGGACCCAGGAGAGTGGAGATGATCCAGCAGAGGAGTAGTTGATGAGATATAAATCCAATGCTGACAGGAGGGTAGACCAGCGGGACACGTGAAGACGTGGAGAGCGGGTCAGCAGAAGATGGGTGATAGCGCGGTCAGCAGCAGCAGGACTCTGCGGTACACGGAGGTAACCAGTAGCAACCAATAGGTGTCAGTAGCGATGGAACACGGGAGAGCAGAGTAGGCCAGGAGCTGTTGATCACGGAGAGTAGCGAATGGCAATGAGAGCAGCAGTCTCGAGGAAACACAGGAGAGCTGAGGAGAGACTGCAGTGCACAGGGGCAGCGGATAGGAATCAGCTAACTTGTCACGATGATGAACACAGGCGAGTTGTAGGCTGGAGGCTGTAGTGCACGGAAGCAGCGGATAGACATCAGCTAACAGTCACGATGATGAACACAGGCGAGTTGTAGGCTGGAAGCTGTAGTGCACGGAGGCAGCGGATAGGAATCAGCTCACGGACTTGATGAGGAACAGGTGAGTGGATGTAAAGTAAAGGCTGGAGTGCACGGAGGCAGCGGGTAGGAACCAGCAAACAGTCACAGTGAAATATAATAGCGTGATGTGGATTAGAGGACTGTAGTGCATGGAGGCAGCGGATAGGAATCAGCAAACAGTCACAATGATATGAAATAGCGTTGAAGTGGTTTGGAAGACTGTAGTGCACGGAGGCAGCGGATAGGAATCAGCAAACAGTCACGATGATACAGTTGATGGTAGAAGTGGTATGGGAACCACAGTAGTAGAAGTGGTTTGGAAACCACAGAGGTAGAAGTGGTTTGGAAACCACAGGAATCAGCAGCGCTGAAAACACGAGGAATACAGGAACACCTTCAGAGACTCATAGGGAATGAGACTCCAAGATCAGGCAACGTGGTGTTGACCACAGGTGCTTAATATAGGGAGTGTTGCCTGATCTGCCAATTGAGTTAAAGGGACATACACTGAAGTATAGGAAAGGGCTGCGCATGCGCAGACCCTCAGGATGGAGGACGGCCACGGTTCCTAAATGTCCGGGAAGAGGCACTCACGGTCCGGTGAGTGACAGTACCCCCCCTTTTAAAGGTGGGCACAGAACGCCTGGAACCGGGCTTGTCCGGATTTTTGGAGTAGAACTTCTTCAAAAGGGCAGGAGCATTAAGATCTTCAGCTTTGATCCAAGAGCGCTCCTCAGGACCAAAGCCCTTCCAATGAACGAGGAAACGGAGGACTCCTCGCGAAATTTTTGCGTCTAGTACCTCAGTAATCTCGAAATCCTCCTCCTGATGAACTTGAACTGGCTGCGGAGCTGAGGGAGGATTTGAGAAACGGTTGATAATAAGAGGTTTGAGTAAAGACACATGGAAGGCATTAGAAATCCGAAGATTCTTAGGAAGAAGAAGTTTCACACATACTGGATTGATTACTTGAATGATCCTATATGGACCAATAAAACGAGGGGCGAATTTCATAGATGGAACCTTCAAACGAATGTTTTTAGTAGATAACCAGACACGATCTCCAATTTTTAGTGGTGGAATAGCCCGCCTCTTCTTATCTGCGAAAGATTTATATTTGATAGATGTCTTCTTTAAACAGGTTTTGACCTGAGACCAGATATTTTTAAAGGTCTGACAAGCAGTCTCCACCGCAGGAACTTGGGTGGGCGGGAGGGCAGGAAATTCCGGAAAAGACGGATGGTGACCGTAGACCACAAAAAATGGAGTTTTGGATGATGACTCATGGTACATGTTGTTATGGGCGAATTCAGCCCAAGGAAGCAACTCTACCCAGTTGTCTTGATTGGCTGAAGAGAACATCCTTATAAAAGTCTCAAGATCTTGATTGACACGTTCAGTTTGTCCGTTAGATTGCGGATGGTAAGAAGATGAGAGTGCTAATCGTATGCCCAAGGTTTTACAAAGGGCTCGCCAGAATCTGGAAACGAATTGTACTCCTCTATCCGACACAATCTCAGAAGGACATCCATGGATACGGAAGATCTCTTTAATGAAATGTTCAGCCAGAGTAGACGAGGAAGGCAAACCAGATAGAGGAATAAAATGAGCCATCTTCGAAAATCTGTCCACCACCACCCAAATAGTGTTATGATTCTTACTAGGTGGTAAGTCAGTAACGAAATCCATACTAATATGGGTCCACGGTTTGGACGGAATGGGTAGTGGTCGCAGCAACCCTGCTGGAGTTCTGCGGGAAGATTTGAACTGGGAACATAGCTCACAGGAAGCAATGAACTCTTTGACGTCTCTCCTCATTGAGGGCCACCAGTAACTTCGAGAGAGAATCTCAAAGGTCTTGTGTTCACCGGCGTGTCCAGAAAAACGAGAGGCATGGAACCACGAAAGGATTTTCCTCCTTAGAGTAGAAGGCACGAGGGTCTTCCCAAATGGTAGCGTTTTGGTGGATGAAGCAGCCAGTGAGATACATTTGGGGTCTAGAATGGTATGGTTGGAAACCTCTTCTATATCAGAGGACGTCACAAAAGCTCTAGATAAAGCGTCAGCTTTTTTGTTCTTGGCAGCTGGTTTGAAGGTTATTATTAATTCAAAACGGGAAAAGAAAAGAGACCATCTTGCTTGACGAGGGTTCAAGCATTGGGCAGACTGGAGATATGACAAGTTCTTATGATCCGTGAAGATCGTCACCGGATGGCGAGCTCCCTCCAATAAGTATCTCCATTCCTCTAATGCAGCTTTGATAGCTAGTAACTCCTTGTCCCCGATAGTATAATTCTTCTCTGCGGGCAGGAGGCCCCGAGAATAGAAGGCACAAGGATGGAATTTTTGCTGTTCCGAGCGTTGAGAGAGAATAGCTCCTAAGCCCACATTAGAGGCATCTACTTCCAGGAAGAAGGGGAGTGTCACATCAGGCTGTCGAAGGATTGGAGCCGAAGAGAAGGACTCTTTTAGTGTTTGAAAGGCTTGAAGAGCCTCAGGTGACCATTGCTTAGGATTAGCCCCCTTCCTAGTCAGGGCCACAATAGGAGATGCAATGGAAGAAAAGTCTTGAATGAAGCGTCTATAGTAATTGGCAAAACCTAAAAAACGCTGGATAGCACGAAGAGTAGTTGGCTGGGGCCAATGTAGTACAGCATTCACCTTGTCTGGATCCATCTTCAGGCCAACTCCGGAAACTATATACCCCAAGAATGGAATCTGAGGTAATTCGAATGAACATTTTTCTAATTTACAAAACAATGAATTTTTCCGTAGCCTGGAAAGGACTTCTGCCACATGTTGGTGGTGAGAAGGCAGGTCCTGTGAAAAGATCAATATGTCGTCCAGGTAGACGACGACACATACATATAATAAGTCCCGGAAGATCTCATTGATGAAACCTTGAAAAACAGCGGGGGCATTACACAGCCCGAAAGGCATTACCAGATATTCGTAATGCCCGTCTCTGGTGTTAAACGCTGTCTTCCATTCGTCACCGGAACGAATTCTGATTAAATTGTAGGCACCACGAAGATCCAACTTAGTAAAGATACGGGCTCCCTTGATGCGATCGAATAGCTCAGTGATCAGCGGAATGGGATACCGATTCTTGATAGTAATGGCATTGAGTCCACGAAAATCTATGCAAGGGCGTAAAGATCCATCCTTCTTTTTAACGAAGAAGAACCCCGCTCCCGCGGGAGAGGTGGAAGGTCGAATAAACCCACGCTGGAGGTTCTCCTGTATATACTCAGATGTAGCTTGAGTTTCAGGTAACGAGAGTGGATAGACCCGGCCCCTGGGGGGAGTCTTGCCAGGTAGAAGATCGATCGGACAATCCCAAGAACGATGAGGAGGAAGACGTTCAGACTGAGCTTTATCAAAAACATCAGTAAATGAAGCATATTGAGGAGGGAGTCCCGGTGAGGTAGATGAGATGGAAGATTGCTGTACTTTGAGAGGAATGACTTGGGAAAGGCAACGATGGTGACATTCAGACCCCCAAGACGTGACTTGAGGGGTGCGCCAGTCAATCTGGGGAGAGTGACACTGAAGCCATGGAAGGCCTAAGACAATTGGACTAGTCGTAACAGGGAGGATTAAAAACAATATTTCTTCATGATGCAGGGCACCAATCAGAAGGGTTACTGGAGACGTACTCTGAGTGATGAGACCGTTGATGAGACGTGATCCATCTATAGCCGTCACAGTAATGGGTGTTTTTAAGGTAATCACTGGTAGGGACCATTGATTTACTAATGATTTGGAAATAAAATTTCCTGCTGCTCCGGAATCAATCAATGCCTGTGACTCAAAGGTTTTGGTAGCACAGGAAATAGTAACATCAAAGGCGCAGACTTTAGATTTCAAGGAAGATGGAGAGGACTCCAGGGACCCTAACTTCACCTCTCCAGAACTAGTTAGGGCCTGGCATTTCCCGATCTCTTAGGGCAAGAGCTGAGCATATGAGTGGAATCAGCACAATAGATACAGAGTCTATTCTTTACTCTTCGTTTCCTCTCCTCTGAAGATAATTTGGAACGTCCTATCTCCATGGGAATCACAGAGGGTGAAACTGGACGAAATTGAGGGTTAGAACGAAGAGGTGCTTTAGCAGAAGTTGTTTTCTCAGCCTCTCTTTCACGAAATCTCATATCAACACGATGGCAAAGAGAGATCAGATCTTCAAGTGACGAAGGAAGCTCCTGGGTAGTCAGTGCATCTTTAATTTTATCGGAGAGCCCCTGCCAGAAGGCGGCAACTAGGGCTTCAGTGTTCCACTGAAGTTCAGAGGCTAAGATCCTAAATTGAATGACGTACTGTCCTACTGTATGAGATCCTTGTCGCAGACGGAGGATGCTGGAAGCAGCGGAGGTCACACGACCTGGTTCATCGAACACACTTCGGAATGTAGAAATGAATTTGGCACTATCTTGCAATATTGGGTCGTTTCTTTCCCACAGAGGGGAGGCCCAAGCCAGGGCTTGTCCAGAAAACAACGAGATAAGATAGGCCACTCTGGAACGATGGGTAGAAAAATTTTGAGGTTGGAGCTCAAAATGGACTGAACATTGGTTAAGGAAACCCCTACAAGTTTTGGGGTCCCCATCGTACTTTGACGGAGTAGGCAGGTGAAGCGTAGAAGCTGTAGACACCTGGGATGGCACTGGGGAAACGGAAGAAAGCACGGGAGCCTCAGTAGTAGCTGTCACAGTCTGTCCAGATGTTCCTTGGGAGGTTAACGATTGATAACACTGAAGTAACAGCTGTTGGCGGGCATCCTGTTGCTCCACACGGCTGACCAGATGCTGCAGCATCTCTTTGGCTGTAGGTTCCGTATCTGGGTCTGTCATGGCCTGATCTTACTGTCACGGGCACTAGGAGTCTTTACCCAGGGATCACCAGGTGGTAGGCTTACCAGAGCAATGTAGATGGTAATAGGGTACTCTGGTAGCTGGGTGATCACGGAACAGGAAACAGCAGATGATGGGATGCTCAGGAAAGTCTATGACTAGCAGCACTGGTAATATGGAGGTAATAGTACACGAGGAACTGTAGGACAAGGACACGTGAAGGTAGTCAGTGGTCTGCGATAGCAAGTTGTACCACTGCTATAATGAGGGGGAATGTCCAACAGAAACGAGGAGGTGATGAGAGTCAGCGGTCTGCGGATAGCAAGTGGTACCGCTGTCTGAGTGAAGGAATGGAATCCAAGTGGAGGTATCCGGGGAGTCAGTGGTCTGCGATAGCAAGTTGTACCACTGCTATGTGAGAGGATACTGGAACAGGTGATACCGGAAACAGGGATCAGTGGTCTGCTACTAGCAAGTTGTACCACTGAATATATATGTGAGGAGGTGCACGGGGAGAGACTGCAACACAGGATATACACAGGCACCTTATACACGATCCACAGTAACATGCACAATATATATAAATGACTGAACAGGTCTGCAAATATAGAAAGTCTCTTGAAGTAGTCCAGCACAAGTTAACACAGTCAATGATGGCAATAGACTCAGCGGATAGCAGACTCCAGAGGAGAACCAACACAGTCCAGCAAGGTATGCAATACACCAGCACAGTCAATGAAAGGTATGCATACCGTGGTTCAGAAGCAGGCAGTCAGATAGGAGTGCAGCGATACCTGAGCGGCAGGAGGCCGGCTGGATGAGAAGTCCCAGAATAGATGAGGCAGCGGTCTAGTAGGTGCAGCGCACAGATAAGTAGACCAACAGGGACACGAATCCACAGGAATCAGTAACACGTGGAACTGGACTCAAGGAGGACCCAGGAGAGTGGAGATGATCCAGCAGAGGAGTAGTTGATGAGATATAAATCCAATGCTGACAGGAGGGTAGACCAGCGGGACACGTGAAGACGTGGAGAGCGGGTCAGCAGAAGATGGGTGATAGCGCGGTCAGCAGCAGCAGGACTCTGCGGTACACGGAGGTAACCAGTAGCAACCAATAGGTGTCAGTAGCGATGGAACACGGGAGAGCAGAGTAGGCCAGGAGCTGTTGATCACGGAGAGTAGCGAATGGCAATGAGAGCAGCAGTCTCGAGGAAACACAGGAGAGCTGAGGAGAGACTGCAGTGCACAGGGGCAGCGGATAGGAATCAGCTAACTTGTCACGATGATGAACACAGGCGAGTTGTAGGCTGGAGGCTGTAGTGCACGGAAGCAGCGGATAGACATCAGCTAACAGTCACGATGATGAACACAGGCGAGTTGTAGGCTGGAAGCTGTAGTGCACGGAGGCAGCGGATAGGAATCAGCTCACGGACTTGATGAGGAACAGGTGAGTGGATGTAAAGTAAAGGCTGGAGTGCACGGAGGCAGCGGGTAGGAACCAGCAAACAGTCACAGTGAAATATAATAGCGTGATGTGGATTAGAGGACTGTAGTGCATGGAGGCAGCGGATAGGAATCAGCAAACAGTCACAATGATATGAAATAGCGTTGAAGTGGTTTGGAAGACTGTAGTGCACGGAGGCAGCGGATAGGAATCAGCAAACAGTCACGATGATACAGTTGATGGTAGAAGTGGTATGGGAACCACAGTAGTAGAAGTGGTTTGGAAACCACAGAGGTAGAAGTGGTTTGGAAACCACAGGAATCAGCAGCGCTGAAAACACGAGGAATACAGGAACACCTTCAGAGACTCATAGGGAATGAGACTCCAAGATCAGGCAACGTGGTGTTGACCACAGGTGCTTAATATAGGGAGTGTTGCCTGATCTGCCAATTGAGTTAAAGGGACATACACTGAAGTATAGGAAAGGGCTGCGCATGCGCAGACCCTCAGGATGGAGGACGGCCACGGTTCCTAAATGTCCGGGAAGAGGCACTCACGGTCCGGTGAGTGACACATACTCTCATTGCCAATGATAGCATTTGAAACGCATGCTCTTGGCTCCTGTATCCTGACCTGTTTGTTCCTGTTCCTGTTCCTGCAATGGTTCCTGTTTCAAAATAAATTGTATCCTGATTCTGGACTGCACTGTACAGTTTTGCTGGTGTTGGACATCTGAAATCTGGCTACTTCATTCAGTTTGTTTCTTCCGGGCATAGCTTCTGTTGTCTCCTGTCCTCTGGTCTGCATTAACACATGATCCTCAAACATGGACTGCAATAATTATTCATTGCCCTCCAGTAGGACTTTTCAGTTATTATTGGGCTCTGTGAACATTTGCACAAGCTTTTTTGCAAGATACATTAGTTCCTACCTTGCACCAGAAATATCCTCAATGCTCTATTTCATATTTTGCATTTCATCAGAATGTCACATTACTGCATGATTCATGTTCTACCTTGAGCCTTATCATCATACCAGCAGAACTTCAGAGATTATGTTTATTTCCTGTCTGCTTTCGATCTCTTCAATAAAAACCATACTGTTTGCACTTCCCCTGTGCAAAACAGTAGTCTCTGTAGGTCCCTGATTTAGGCCTGCAGATGGTTGTGTGGAGAACATACTTAAAGAGAACCTGCTATTCACTTGCAGTAATATTTTCAATTCAATCCCAGTGTGCACTGTGATATCAATGGAAGCTCCCTCCATTAGCTCACCAGTGCTACCTGAGCTGCTCAATCTTTCTTTCATCCACCTCTATAACCTAACACTTCTCGCAGACTTTCTCTAAATACAAAACATTTATGTCTTAGATAAATCTTGACAGTAAGAGGCTGTTGGGATTATCTTAAAAGATTTCCTCAAATTTCTAAAGCAGTTTTGTTAAAAACTAAAGTGAGGTGGGAATACATAAACTCCCCCGCACAGTTAGGATTCCAGGAGGCATTCAGATATATGTGGGATGCATGGAGTGGTAGTGGTCATTCTGTTCATTCTGTTATCATAGAGTTGTCACCAGTGCCCAAAATGAAAAAAATACATTAAAATAATTATTAGTGGTAAAGCAGAATAAAGGTGAATGGGGACATTTTCTAACAACAAGGGGAAATCCATAATAAAAAAATGTGTTTGTGTGTGTGTGGGGGGGGGGGGGATTCAGCTCTATGATAACAGGATGAACACTATTACTAAGTCGACCCTGGACACATATTTGAATGTCTCCCCAAATCCCAACTGGGTAGAAATTGATTAAATATTAAGGTGTTAAAGGATCCAAGGTCGCCTTTTCCTGGCATCAAATAGAATAGGTCTCAGGGATCCCAGATGTCCACGAATTTAGGTTGACAAAACTCTGTTATGTTATTTAAATATATATTGCTCTTATTTTTGGTGATGATTTTGTTTAATGGCAATGTCAGATGAGTGCTCACTGGATTCAACTGTTCATTTAGTTGACTGTTATGAGCTGTTGAATGGTCATAAAATTTATTTTGTTAATGTACATAGTTCCATATATTTTAATTTCCAATTATGGGTATTCTTGCTCTTTAATACTTGTTTACATGTGTCTAAGTTGTAGTTGAAATCAGCTGTTATCTATTAAAGAGGAGGCAACAGCAACAAAAACAAACAGAACTTGCACATTGCAAGTTCTTGTTCAATTCTGACAGTGACCTACACAGACACTCCCCATTGTGGTTAACAAACTGAAGGAAGACGATACTTGGCAGTTTCCCCAGTACAAAACACAGTACATTTTATGTAAGTACTTACATCATTAATGCTTTCTATTCAACAGCCGTGGTGTGTTTTGCATTCATCTTTTTCAACATTATATTAAAGAATCACAATAAAAGAAAACTGCATTCCACACACTATGTTATAATAAACAAGTCCTAGCTTAGTTCAGAGGGGGGTATTCAATTGTTAGCGTTAACGAAAAAAAACGAGCGCTCAAAAAATCTTAGCGTTAATACGGTAATTACTCGTGGAATTTCAGCTCGCTGCTCCCTGAGCGGCGAGCTGAAATTCCGCGAGTAAACTACCGTATTAACGCTTTTCGCGCGCAATATTACCGTATAAACGGTAATATTTTTTGAGCGCTCGTTTTTTTCCGTTAACGCTAACAATTGAATACCCCCCATAAAGTCATGTGGGTTTTTAACTAAAATAATTACATGCGTCTCTGTTTTTTTTACACTGACAGATTTCCTATCTATATGTTGCATATAAAATATACAAAACAATATTTAAACGCTGTCCCTGTCTGCTGTACTTTGAAGCTACACTTTATCAATGCAGATCTTTAATGTAAATTCCAATACCTTAATAATGGGCGGTTATGTTATCAGTATGTTGCCTACAATTAAATCTCATTGCAAATTCAAATGCCTTGTACAAAACAAACATACAGTCGTTGCATACCTGCTATGCCACCCGCTAGCCACACAGAAAAAGCACTTGGTGTTGTGTGATGGTCTAAGGTCAGCCATTGACATAAGTATGTGTATGGGATGAAATACAAGCAGTAACCTGGAATGTCTCTCAGAAGCATTGCACCAGCTCCACGATACATCCCTGTAAAACCTTCTTTCCTTAGTATGCAGTTTACACAGTGTATTGGTCCTTTGTAGGTTGTTTGATCATGAAACATTGATGTCCTCTTATTCAGTAGCGTGCCATCTGTAAGAACAGCATTTTGAAAAAGTAACAATTCAGAATAACACCTTACAATATCTATACATTTCAATGCATTTTACTTGTAGAAGGATGGGATCAAAGAAGGTTTTATTTCCCTTACTCTTCTAGCGAATTCAGTAGTTTGTGTTTTTGTAATAATAACTACTGCCTGAGTGAAACAATGTCTCTGTGTAGGATAGTTAGCCCTCTGCTGGTGCACATTATGTTTACAGGAAGAGTTATTGAATTGTGCAGTTGTTTTGCTACAAATAACAAGCATATTGAAACACTGATAATTATAGATAAATAAGTAAATTAATTTATGCTATTTTAGAGCTTTCCAATATATAATGCAAAATACCTTTTTGCTTGGTAAAATATTGCATTCTTAAGCCATCATTCATATTTACCAATACCAGTAATATGCCTGTTGTTGGTATTGGTTGCTACACCCTACTGAACATCACACTGAATACCCCTGTCATATCTAGTGGGATAACTGTTCAGTCCATGTATAACATGGGGAACTGCCCCCATAAAGACAATCAGGGGGGGGGATTCAACTCCCCCCGAATTAGTGCAGCGTTAAATCTATTACTGTGATTACGGTAAATTTAACCCAACTTTCTGCTCGAGCAAAGAGCCAGTGTTGAATCTACCGTAATAATGGTATTTAAGTGCACTATTACCCTCAGGGTCTACTTTTGCAGAATTGTGTTGGTTGCTGGTTGGAAATGTGCATGGTGAATGTGGCTGCCTCCAAACCAAGGAACTTCCCTGTAAATCTCCAAAAAACAAATAAAGTGTACTGTGCGCTATTGGTACATTATACAACAGCAAAAGAATGTAATTTATTATACTTTAGCCTACAGCACTTGGTATCACCAGGTGGTCTCCCATCCAGGTACTAACCAAGATCAGACAAGATTGGGCTTGATCAGGATGGAGTGGCTTTCCCGTGCAGCAACATCCAAGTCGACCTCCGGTGCGCGCAGAAGTAAGCTGTTTTTCTGCTGTATCTCTTGCTCCAGCTACAGGGCTAGTCTAAGTCGCAAATACTAGCTATGTATACATGCTAAAACATGTGTTTGCAACCAGGATCAACTGTAAAAATGTATGTTATGTACAAAATATATTAAGAACAGTCTAATAATTGTTTTTCATTAAATAAATAAAAATAATAATAATAATAATAATTATAATAATTAATTTATATATTTTTTTATTAATGCCTTTGTTATGAGAGGTGATGGCTTGGAATTGAGTAGGTTTTCGAGATAGAAGTGAGCCTAGGGGCTCTGCCAATCCTTACATTAAAAATCTTTAACAATGCTGCTTTTGCATATGTAAGAGGTCATTTGAGACGTCTATTAAACAACCTATTTTTTTGTGTAATTTGTTTTTATTGTAATATTTAGAAGAATACAAACATCTAATACAAGCAGTAAATGAAGTATAAATCCCATATCCCATGTAGGAATACGTATAGACTTCACAGTCCATTAATCAATAAAGTGGCGCTGATTGTACAAACATACATTACATACCAAACAGGGGTATGAAACATACATATAAGGAAAAGGGTGAGCAAGAGAAAGAAAAAAGGAAGGGAAAGAGGAGGGGAGGTAGATAGAGAAAGGAAACTCCTCAACGTGTATAAATCACATTGCATTACAAGGGGAAAAAGCCCAAATGGGAAAAAAAATGCAGTATGTCTGATCTCCTGTGTGTCGGTCCACACCAAAACTCCACCTGAGAATAATTAGCCCAAGTCAATGAGGAAGCAGTAAGACGGAGATTCCTTAAATTCAAGCCAACGTAACCATATTGCCGTGTATTCAGTGACCTTCTTTTGGCCAGAGAGGGTTATGTTGTCCATGAGCCTGTAAAGAACTATCCGTCTTAACCACTCCCGCATGTCTGGGGGCAAAGGAGACCGCCAATGGACAGGAACAACTGCTATGGTGGCGTTGCATAAATGTTGAAGTAAAGATTTTTTTAAACTGAGAAATGGGAACCTTTGACATACTGAATAACCAGAAATCAGGTTCCTCCGGGACCGGAGCACCCATGATTTCCTATGTGACTGTTTTCACTTGACACCAAAAAGACACAATTACTGGGCACGACCACCAGATATAGAAGGGCATTCCCAGCCCAGAGCCACATCTCCAGCAGGACCCCGAGACCCCCGCGTGCATCTTGCTAAGTTGAGAGGGGCACTTGTACCAGTGAGAGCGAACTTTGTACCGTGTCTCCACCACTGAGAGGCTAGAGGAGCTCGCCAAGATATATTGGAAAGCTTTGGCCCAGAATTGTTCGCAAGTATGTCTCCCCAACTCTCTATTCCAAGCACCAGCATAACCAGGTAGTTTAAATTAACAATGAGCAGTTGGTAAATCATTCATATAGTGTGCTGTGGTTCAGCAGAGATGCAGCACAACTCCTCAAAGCTAGTCAGGTTCCTACCCGCACCCCCCATAACTAGAGATGTTCACTGACCCCCGTGTTCTGAAATGGGTTTTGGTTTTGGATCTGGATGAACTTCGTGTTTTGGTTGTGAATTTGGTTTTGGCAAAACCACCCTTGCGTGTTTTGGGTTTGGTTTTGGTTTTGGATCCCCATTTTTTCCTAAAATCCCTATTTTTTTTTTTGCTAAAATCACATAATTTTGCTTTTTTCCCCATACATTATTATTAACCTCAATAACACTAATTTCAAGTCATTTGCAGT
Source organism: Mixophyes fleayi (assembly GCF_038048845.1). Classification (NCBI taxonomy): domain Eukaryota; kingdom Metazoa; phylum Chordata; class Amphibia; order Anura; family Limnodynastidae; genus Mixophyes; species Mixophyes fleayi. The sequence continues at coordinate 297,320,013 of NC_134405.1, read as the reverse complement.
CAATTTTGACCACCTCACAGGTCACAATATTATTTTCATACACTTTAATACAAAGACTGCAGCAGTTCTGGCCAGTGATAAGAAGAATGCCATTGTCATTCCTGGGCATAAGAACAAAAAATCCACCTCTTATGTGTGGAATTATTTTTACCCAAATCCTGACAACAGTTGTCTAGCCATTTGTAGCATTGTAAAGCCACAGTCAGTAGAGGTAGGGACCTTAACTATCTAGGAACCTTATCCATGTTACGCCATTTGAAGTGAGTTCATGGAAAGAGTTTGTGAAAGTCAGAAACTTATGCTAAAAAATAACAACAAGCAGTCCAGCTTCAGATACCTCTCTTCTCTCAGCTAGATCCCAGCACCTGCAATCTACACCCCCAACACCTTCATCATCAACATTCTCACGTGATCGGAGTTAATCCTGCATCCAAGTTTCTAAGGTGAGATGACTCCTCCCCTATTCAGAACTCATCAGAAGAATCCTTGAGCATTAGGCCCACTGCTGCTGCTGCTGCTGCTGGGGGTGGATCTTCAACCCAGAAGCAGACCAAGAAGAAGACTACTAGTAGTTTACAACAATTGACTGTTAAACAATCCTTTGCAAGAGGAAGCAAGTATGAAAGCTGTCACCCAGTCGCAAAGCGGATTACAGACGCCATGGTGACTATGCTAGTACTAGATCTGTGTCCAATATCCACTATTAATGCAGCTAGTGTTACACAATTACTTGAGGTCAAGAACCCGGTCTCTCCGTGCCTCAAACTCTGAGAACTCATCTATACTCTTTGCCTTGTTGCTGTCTCTTATAGACAGAGACTTCCTCTACTAGTTGATTTGTGAGAAAATGACTCACATTGCCTGTTCTGTTGTTCATTTTGAATCTTGAAAATATATATATATGTTCATATGGTCATATTGGCTTTTTATTATGTGCATGTATTAAATCATCAATAAAAAAAGCCCCATCATGACCAGGGTACAATTCAACCTCATTACTATGTAAATGTGACCATTGGCAGAGCTTTTAAAAAACTATTTTCCCATATTTTTGTATATGTTTCCCCATATATCAGACTTATTTTAAACAAAACTTAATTATTTGGTTGGGAGAGATAGGAACAAATTTTTTTGCCTACAGGGGTAGTTTTGGGAATCTATATTATTTAGAGGTGCAGGTGTGTGTAGGGGGTGTAGTTCAGTGAAGCGCATCATTTTGTCCATGCTCCCGTATTGCAATGCCACTAAGGACAGGATGCAGGAGACTTGCGGGAGTTTCCTGGACAAACCAAGAGAGTGGTCAAGTAAGTTCTTAATGCTCCGGTCACTAGGCAACAATTGATTGTGGAACTAGCAAAGGGTAAAATAGGTCTCCTGTACTCCTTACTGCAATCACTGTAATATAGTGACTGACAGAATGAGAGGGCATGGGAGAGAAGAGGGAATGCCAGCATTTTAAAGATCTCTTTCGCTTTATAATGCTTTACAATAATATCAAACACTTTTTAAAAAACAAACAAGTATAGTTAGTGATATAAATCATACTTGCCAACTTTTCCTTGTTGGCTTCAGGGAGATCCCAGGGGAGGTGGGTGTGCAGGGTCGGGGCTTGACGAATTGCATAATTTTTGGGCGCAATATTAGCATAATTCAGCCCCGCCCTGTCACTTATCTATTGCGGGGCGAGAACCGGGAGGTTTCCCTGTTGTCCCGGGAGCCTGGGAGGTCTCCCAGAAATGCTGGAGTGTAGGCAAATATGCATTAAAGAAAAGCAGCTAATGAATCTCTAGAGACTGAAGTGTCTTTTACATTTCTGTCTCCATTACTGAAGTCATGTTGTCTTACCTGTCAGTCTTTGATTAAATCTTGGTCTCCATGAAAATGGCCACCTCCATAGGCATCAATACAGGGACATAGGACACAATTTCTGAACTGTGACATCATGCCAAAGATGGCGAAGCCAACCACCTCTTATACTGGCTCAGCACCAGGGAGAATGCCAGACTCTTCAGGGAGTGAGGGAGATCACCCCTGTTTCAGGGAGTCTCCCTGACATTCAGGGAGAGTTGGCAAGTATGATATAAATTAACTTAATACAATTAAAATACAATTAAAATATTGTAATTACACTTCCTACCTGAAGTAGCAGATAGGGTTTGCATTTGTAGTTTTATCTTTACCAGGTCAACAGGTCCACCAATTCCTACAGAAACACATCCTGCCAACATGCTTGCAAAAGTCAAGTCTATAAGGTCAGGAGGGTGGTTTTGACTTTTTTTTCGATGCTGTCTAATAAATCTTTGGGCATTACTGAAGACACCAAACACCACTGAGTTGTAAACTGCAATACTGGCCAAAGGGAAAGACATTCCTTTAAAGAATCCAGCAACCTGGCAGTAAAAAAAAAGTATATTTGGAAGATTAGCATAAAACAGATAATAGTTCTAAACAAGCACAATTCATCTAAGAATAAAATCAGCATGAATCCTCATTCTAATGATAATGCCAATTAATATTTATTGTTTGATTTATCTTACAATAAAATATATTTGACAAAGAATTGTGAACCATTCAATATGTTCTTTTATCAAAAGGTTCCACGTTTGGCACACTTTCACTTAAAACATGAGGTCGAAAAGTAAGGAAAGACAGACACAATAAAACAATGGATAGAAGAAAAAAATTTAAGTAGTTAACAGTTGCCTTATTTCGTAATATAATTACACAGGTAATGAGCTAAGAGATGAAAGTATAAGTTCTCACAGTAGTGTTTAAACAGTTAGTAGAGTAGGAAAACTTAATACAGTGTTCTAAAACTTGTTAAAACACTTCCCTGTTTCCCTCTGAAAAACACTGAAAAGCTTATTGATCACATGGGTACAATTTCCACTATACAAACAAGAGGTTCAAAGGTGCAAATCAATAATTAAAGTTCCCCATGCTAGTGGTATGAGGCGGAGTAGAATTGGGAGAACGTCAAAAAGATAAATATGTTTCTCTAAGAACCTTCAATTTGGCTATTAATTCAAGCAGCCACTGGTGATGAGAGAGCTCCACTATTTTTACATTATCTGATCTCTTCCATGATTAGACACTGTGGGAGAAACGCTCTCAGGGCCTGATTCATCACGGCACGTATATGCCAATTTTGAGCGTATTGTACTCAAAATTACTCTGTGCGTGCCCAGAACCAGGACATACACCAGTAAACACAGCCTTGTCCTCTGTGTCTTTGAATGGAAAGGACACTTAATACAGCCTACTATTTTGAGGAGTGAACGAAGTGGGGAAGAGACATCTGGCCGTAGTCCATTCATCATCATCATCATCATCATCTATTTATTCATATAGCGCCACTAATTCCGCAGCGCTGTACAGAGAACTCATTCATATCGGTCGCTGCCCCATTAGAGCTTACAATCTAGATCCCCTAACATACACATACACAGACAGAGAAAGACTAAGGGCAATTTAGTAGCAGCCAATTAACCTACCAATATGTTTTTTTGGAGTGTAAGAGAAAACCAGAGCACCTGGAGGAAACCCATGCAACATGGGGAGAACATGCAAACTTCATACAGATAAGGCCATGGTCGGGATTCCATTTACAGTAAGGTCGTGCCAAACTGAAGCGCACGCAGCCACATCAGTACCTTGTATATCCTGCCATGTCTTTTGCTGCACTCTGTGGGAATCCCCATACCATTACTCACACTCATCTGTGCTACTTATATGTATTACCTCATCTTCTTGTTACTTGCTTCTGTATCCGGCGCTACGGAATCTGTGGCGCCTTGTAAATAAATAAATAACAATAAAAAATAATATCAGGCCGGGCATGGTAAAATTACTTGTTTTTCTGCCATATCTCTTGCTCTAGCTACAGGGCTAGTCTAAGTCCTGCTCAGTAGTGATGACAGTCTCATATGCATGCTATAACATGTGTTTGCAAACAGGAGTAACTGTAAAAATGTATTTTATGTTCAATATACATTAACAACGCCCTAATAAATGTATTTCATAGGGGGAAAAATGGAAAAAAACATTTATTTTATTTTATTTTTTCACAGTTTTATCAATAATGCCTTTATTATTAACTGGTAGCATTAGCTCTATTTTATTTTTTTGGTGTACGTTCTTTTGAGAACTTGTAATCCACATAGGACATATCGTGCAGTGTCTTGTGTAGTGGAACACAGCAGACCTACACCCGAATTCAACAGTGCATGTATCTTGAGATCCATGCCTTTATGAATTCAGGAGTGCGCAGAGCTTATTAACGTGCGTTTTCAAACAAACACACGTTGTGCTTACTATGTGTGCCTTGATGAATCAGGCCCTTGGTGTCTAGAAGGTCCTACTGTTAGCCCTCCTAAACACTAAAAGCAAGCCGTGTCATGCTGTAATGCGTAAGTCAAGAAGCAACATGGTCTACGTAATTTAAATTCTGTCCTCACAATTCACACAACTACCACAGAAAGCCGCCTGTGTCTGCTTGGAAACCGGTTACTTACATTACAGCAGTGAAGTTATTGTTATATGCTGGTAGAGTGAATGGAGATTAAGAGACCTCTGTAGACAATTTTCTAGTTGTGCAAATATTCAATAACCCATAGTAACTCATCATTTGATTGGTATAGTGCAAGTTATGAAAGCAAATACCTGATTGGATGCTATGCTATGCATTTGCACTTGTGTTAGCAAATGATACAAATAATGTACAGAGACTCACGAACATATTTAGCATGATTATACATTTGTTTGCTGCTTTATTGTGGAATTTTCCAAGCAAGCACTTGTTTGCCCCCCTTAGTACTACAACTGACATACATGCAGAGCATTTCTGAAATGTTAGCATGTTAAGCATGAACTATCGCTGGATTTGTAAGGGTATGAGTATTATCACAATTAATGTAACAGTTCCATGAGATTTATTATATTGCTTAATTGTATTTGCATATTGTGCATCTTGACAAAGACAGTAGAATGGACAGTGATGAATTTAAGATAGATTGACACAGTACAAAGCTTTGCACCCAGCGTACACCAAGATTAATGTTACAATGTGCACATACATTCAGGGCCGGCAAGAGGATTTGGGGTCCTGGTACAGAAACTTTCTGTGCCCCCCCCCCCCCCCCCCCCCCGTGCCCCACACACACACACACACACTAGGCAGGAGAAGAGATGTGCATGTCGCATAGAAGGGGGCGTGGCAACATAAGGATGGGGGCATAACCAACATGGGCTGTGGCTGCGCCTCTTTACACATGACATTGTGTCTCACGGAATGTCCGTAAGACACTTCATGGAGGGGATTTTGACAGAAATCTCTGCTCGTTTTTGGGATGCGAGCAAAAATAAGTGGAGATTTCTACCAGGAATGTGTGTGGCTTGATGTCCGCATGCCTCAACGCCGACAATTGAATTCCCCCCATTATGTATTAAAATGCTGTTATTCTCACCTACTTGATATTGCAGCTTTCACAACGCCACTCGCTGGGCAGAAAAAGGAAAAAAGGTAATTTCATTTTTTTATAACTACCTTGCAGCTGGGCCCCCAAGCAGGCCCGGGCCCTGGTTATCTGTTCCCACCCACCCGCCCTCCTGAGCCCCTGCATACATTTACCGTTTTCTCACATTTTCTCAGATGGTTTTATTTGCCCCTTGTATTTTGCTACAGTTACTTACTCATGTGAATATAAAATAGCAAAGTAAGGTCAAGGCACTTCATGTTTGGACCACCCTCTCATTAACAGTAAATGTTCCTGATTTCTTCCAAATAACAGGGATAATCCCCATAATTACTATTATTATTCATTTATTTATAAAGCTCAACATATTCCTCACACGGGGGGGATAATACACACATTCATCACACAACAGTATTCCATTCAACTTGAAAGACATTGACTGAGGGTCCTAATTGCTGCTAACATTCTAGGGAAGATATTACGGTACTAATTAACTCAGTAAATTAAGGAAAGTGTAATGAAACAAGTTTAATAACACCTTAACCAGCCTGTCCCTCGTTTCTCACAGAAAGTGGAGCATAACCTGCACTTTCTATAGCCCTGTTTTTTGTTCCTCAACTCACCAGAGTAGAACTGCAGTGTTCAAATACAGGTGGATAAGGGGACATTGTAGCTCATTGTAAATATGTATATTGTTTATTTTATCTTGTTGATATTGCAGTGAAGTTGTTATTCATTGTCCTTAAAGTGAAGCCAGGTGGGTTATGAGTAAGGATCAAATTCCAGGACACAGGTGAGGGGCTGACTGCTATCCTATATCTGTAGGTGGGGAAGGACAATTAGTATCCATTGTCTTCCACAGGACTAGTCTAGGCATTTTGTCTGAAACTCAGCAGGGAAGCTTCTGTGGAAGCACAGCTCTTCTCCACTCCCCCTCCAACCCGCGGATCCACCACCCAACAATGTTAAGGAGGGAGAGAACCAGGGGTATGCCCAGATAGGATAAAGCAATGTGGAAATTTGACCCTGGATATAAGGAGTCACTCCAGGGGAAGTGTTATTCATTCTGTGGTTTGATTCCTGGAAGGTGCAAGGTCTGGGGCCTGATTCATTAAGGATCTTAAATGAAGAGGTATCTTATTTCAATCTCCTGGACAAAACCATGTTACAATACAAAGGGTGCAAACTAGTTTTCTCTTTTGCACATAAGTTAAATACTGACTGTTTTTTCATGTAGCCAACAAATACTTGATAGCTTATTTGTAAACTGAAATTTAAAGTAGATATTTGTGTGCTACATGAAAAAACAGTCAGTATTTAACTTGCAAAACAGAAAACTAATTTGCACCCCTTTCATTGTAACATGGTTTTGTCCAGGAGACTGAAATAAGATACCTCTTCATTTAAGATCCTTAATGAATCAGGCCCCTAGTGTTGAGTTACCATTCCCTACCAGTAGACTACATCTGCAGATCCATAGGGCTTCAAATCAGGACAGCCATGCAGGGCCATCTTAACAACATTATGGGCCCCCGGGCAAAGCAGAGCACCGGGGCCCCTAGATATAGATATAGATATAGATATAGATATATAGATGTACATAGATACAGATATAGATATACATATATAGAGATAGAGATAGATAGTTGTACTTGCTCAGTGACCCTTGAAGGTTTTTTTTGCAGTTTTTTTTTATTTTACAGGATCATTTATTCTCATTAAGAGCCGTGCCTATGGGGCCCCCTTGCCCATGGGGCCCCCAGGCAGCTGCCCATCGTGCCCAATGGAAAAGATGGCCCTGCAGCCATGTGCATGTAACTCCTTAAGCTAGTGGGGTACGGGAAAGATGATGTGGTAACCCTGCCTGGCATTTATTTACTGTTTGTATATAATATTCTAGTAATTGTTTTTATTACAATAAATGTATTGTTTTACTTTCTAACTGCATTTGAATGAATAGCTCTAGGAACCTTAGAAGGCACTGGGTAGGCTTCCGTGGCATAGTAAGGCAACCGTGGGTGGCCAGCCAGTGTGAAGTGGGTAGATTTGGGCCAGATAAACCAGGTATCTTCACAGAAAGAATGAACTGTATTTATTCCAAATATTATGTTTCATATTTCAGTTTGAATTATTCAAATATTGTTATTTTGTGCTCTTCCACTGGCAAGGTGCATATGCACAATCATTTACTCACTGCATATAGTGCTTAATGCAACCTTAAATAATAACATAATATGGATCTGAGACCTTGTTACTAAGTAATTGGCTTATAAAAACAAAATTGATCACCATTAAATTAGTTGTCATCCTCCTATGACAATTACAGGACATCCTTTTTTCGTGAATTGGCATCCAAACATTAACTGCATGTTCAAAGAGAGGCCTCATCAATGATTTATAAAGTGGCACAATTATACTTTTTACACTTTATACCGTTTTTAGTACAAAATTATATAGTTTTCTCTGCATATTGGCATTGCAAGTTGTTGTGAAGTCGATGATCTATATTTAAATCCACTATGTATTCACCCAACAATGTCCCACCTAGGGACATGCATTTTTTTAGTCCCAACTGCATAACCCTCCATTTATCCACACTCAACATCATGTACCATGTTGCTGACCAAACCCACAATTTAATCTATGTGCACCTGTAACCTGTCATTTTTTGAACGCAAATACTTTGACACTCAGCAGAAGCCCCAAAGTTGGAATAATGAATGTGGGGCCCCATAGAAAAATTTGTAGGAAGGCCCAGCACTGCTGTTCTAACATCCCAGGCCACCCTTCTACTCTCAAAAGAGCAGATAGGGGCCTCTACTGATCATATGTAACAATCGCACCACATTCAGTGACAGAGATTTGAGGGGAGGTGATGACACTGGCGGGAGGGAAGTTAATAAACTCTGTTTTGGACATGTTGAGCTTTAGGCAGCTATCGGACATCCATGTGGAGATAGCTGAAAGACAATTGGATACATTAGATAGTACAGAAGGGGAGAGGTCAGGGGAAGAGATATAGATTTGGGTGTCATCAGTGTAGAGGTGGTACTGGAGGCCAAATGAGAGAAGAGGTGTACAAAGAAAAAAGTAAAAGACCAAGAACAGAACCTAGTAAGAGTGGAGGGGAGGATGTGCCAAAGGTAGAAACACTAAAGGAGTGGTTCCATAGGTAAGAAGTGAACCAGGAAAGAGCTATGCACGAAGGCAAATGAAGTGAATGGTGTGTTGGAGAAGAGGGAGATCAACACTGTCAAAAGCAGGAGAGAAGTCCGGGAGAATGAGCATAGGGGAGTGACCCTTAGACTCTGCACTAAGTAGATCATTAATCACTTTTGTGAGAACAGTTTCAGTGGAATGTTGGGTGCGAAAGTCTGATTACAGACAGTTTAATATAGAGTGAGTGGTGAGAAACTGAGATAGGCATTTCTACACTAATCACTCAAGTAGTTTGGAGACAAAGATGAGGAGAGAAATAGGGTGATGGTTGAAGAGAGAGGCCAGATCGAGAGACGGTTTCGTTAGAATTGGTGAGATGAGTGCATGTTTAGAGGAAAATGTGCCAGTGGAGAGAGACAGGTGGAAGAGGTGAGCTAGAGGTGGGCAGGAGTGGAGGAGAGGAAGCGGAGAAGTTTGGAGGGAATAGGGTCGAGGGGACAGGTTGTAGGGTGAGATGATATGAGTATAGAGACTTCATCTGCAGTTACTGGAGAGAAAGAATAAAGTGGGGATTTCAGAAACTAGAGTGGAGCAATAGCGGGAGAAGACAAGGTCAAGCAGAATTTTCCATCACAGTGAGTGGGAGATGAGGTCCACTGGGAGAGACCAAAGGAGGAAGTAAGTGAAAGAAGTTTATTGGCAGAGGAGACAGTGGGATTATCAATGGGAATGTTGAAATTCTCTAGTATGAGAGTAGGCAGGTAAAAGAATAGAAAATAAGTAAGCCAGGCCACAAAGTTGTCAAGGAAATGGGAAACTGGACCTGGGGGGCGATAAATCAGAGCAACATGAAGGTGGAGAGAATAAAATAGACAGATAGTGTAGACATCAAAGGAAGAGAATGCGAGGGAGGGTTCAGAGTGTATGACTTGAAAGGTGCAGCTTGAAGAAAGTAGAATACCCACTCCACTTCCTTGTCTGTTTCCAGGTCTAGAAGTATAGATGAAGGAGAGTCTCACATAGGAGAGAGCTGCAGGGGATGTAGTGTCAGAGGAGGTGAGCCAGGTTTCTGTAGTGGCAAAGGGGTGGAGGAATTTAGAAATGAATAGATCATGAATAGATGTAAGTTTGTTACAAACAGATCTGGTGTTCCATAGTGCACAGGAGAAGGGAGGAGAGGGTAGTAGAGATATGTGGATAAGGCAGGATTGTAAGTATGGGGTGGATGGAAAGTTTTGGGGTGGAGTGAGGAGCGTGAGCAGATTATACGGGGCCCAGGGTTAGGTGAGCTGTCACCAGCAGTGATGAGATGGAGCGGGCTGAGAAAGAGGACATGCGAAGAGGATTTGTGGGTGTGAGGTTTATTTCTGTTTATATAGGCTAGTGAGTATGGTGGGTGCAGGAGACAAAACAGTTCATGTGTGCAGACTAGTGAGGAAGGAAGTAGTGAAGGAAAAATCTTATTAGGTGAGGGAGAAATAGGATGATGTAGAAAGAAGAGTAGTTTGAAAAGAAGTGTGGTGACAGTGAATAGGAGAAGTGTAAATTGAGTAGGTGAGATGGAGAGATGTGAGAGATGTGAATGAATGTCTATTACGTAGGTTAGGTAATGAGACTGGAACAATTGATTGAAAATATGTGCAGGGCAATAGAAGAGGTGAAGGATACTTCTGACTTAGCTGACCTCTACGGCTCTTTCGTTGGTTAATAGTTAGCCTTACCGGTCAGCGACTATAGTTATGTGTATAAGCCCAAGGGTTAACTGAGGACCAATGAATAGGGCTTATAAAGGTGAAAAACACAAGTATTTTGGTTATAGTGGCTGGTGTCAATGATGACCATTACACATACATATTTACATACCCTTAGAAAATTGTTTCTGATATATTGCTGAGATTTATATCTTCTTGGGTTATTTCTATACTTAAACAAAATGAAATCTCTGGACAATACACCAATAGGGTTATCACACCGGCAGCCCTCACAGATGTTTTATTCAACCTGTGCCTACTCTGCATCCATTCCATCAGGTGTCTTGGCTTTGCACAAATTCTGCATATGTAGTTGGTTGTGGCTGACAAACTCCTATGGTTGGAAAACCTCATTGTAAGGATCAAGGACTTGAACTCTGCTCTGAGATTACTACAGGTCACAGCCCCCAAAAGCGTCCCACTAGGAGATTGCTGACTACTGCAGAGCGAGATACTGAATTATGTAACAAAAGTTAATCTGAATCCAGGAATCAAACCTACCATCATTGGCTGACATCGGTAATGCCATTCAATAACACTGTATAGCACTTTTGCACAGCAATATTACCTATAAATAGTTCACTGTGTATGCCCTTCATCACCTTACCATACCTTGAATAAGATAACAAACTTATATAAAATAAAGACACTGAGAGTTGAGTAAAGTGGCACTAAAGTATTTCATTATAACCTAATTAAACCTGGTGGTGGAAAAGAGCACTGTGGATCAGCTCCAGCGATACCCAACCAAGCGTGGACATGGCAATAAAGCCTTAAGTCCACCCACTTCTCTCATAACCCCACTGCTTGGCCGGCCCTAACCTGGCATCAGAGTAAACTGCACTCACCTCACTACTCACTCCCCCTCCCTCACTGAGCCGGGTGAGGCCCCCTGCCCACAGAAGGGACAAGAGTTACCGATTGCCTTGTAAGGGGACAGATACCTGTGGCCAATCACGATAGAGCCGTATATATCAGCCGCTGATCGCAGTGCCTTCCTCCCCCACCAACTACCTATAAGCCCTAATGACCAAGTTAAACAAACCATCATTCCGTAAAATTATACTAAAATGGCGTGGGTGGGCGGGATTTTGCCAGCCGAGTGACTCAGACCAGGAAGTACAGGATACTATACAAAGCCACAAGACCCTCCCCTCAACCTCATTGGTCTGGTCTACATCCCTTTTAACCCCTTCAGGTAAGTGCAAGCTCGAAGCAACACTGTCACTATTTAATAGTGTACGTCTATAGGGGACTCTCTTGTAATTATACAGGCAAAGGTTGTGTGAAACTGAGAAATATATATTTGTAGCCAACTGCTCTGGCTTCTGGATGGATACATATTCAATCATCGAGGTAAAAAAATCTCAGAAAGGACTCTAAAGAATTGCATAGGCTCTCATAAGATAAAATACACCCACCCCTAAGAAAAAAACATTCTGACAATATGGCAGAACTAGAATCTGCAATGTAACAGCCTTTATTGTGAAATAGCATGTTATGCACTGTACGGAACAGAGGCCTAACCTTACAGTGTACTGTGCCTGGGAACTGTTTTGTTGCATTAAAGGTACATGTTGAGAACCGATCTCTACCAACTCTGAGCTGGTACAGAATTCAAGTCCTTTTGCTGAGTGGTTATAGCTGTATATCGCAATTAACATTCCTGAAAATGTTCCTTCTTCACACTTTTGACTAATTACAAAAATATTGCTACACAATATACAATCTTGCATATGCATTTCTCTGCCAAACAAGGTACACGTATGCATCTACTTCATATTCTAGGAGTGCATTCATTACGTTCAACTTCTCCATCTCTGCACTCGTACAAATTGAGACACACGTTAGGTCTCAAGCTGCATTTACACTTTTGACTGCATTGTATAGTTAGTATTCCCACAAATCAATGAAACTGTGCACATTTTTCAGTTCTGAATCCCCATGTCTGATATGAATAGTAAGGTTTGCAGTCCTTCAAGTACGAGTGTGCAGACTGATACCTGAAGGACTGCAAGGAATCTTATCAGGGAATTTTTCAAACAGTCCATGATAGGCTCTGTATTTACATAGAAAATGCGTTATTACTAAAAAGTTTCAAAATACCATAATACTCACATTTTCATTCTTGTATATTGTAAGTATACAGTTAAATGTATTTCCATATCCTTGGCCAACTTGTAATCGAGCCTGTAAAATCAACAAGTTAGAAATGATTATTTATTTCTACTTTCCACACATCTGATTGCAATGTGTTTTTTGTTTGTGTGTGAGTGTTGGGTCGAGGGACAACGGTACTATGTTACTTTAATAACAACTTACACACATCACAGCTTATTTATATATATTTTTTGATATAGATAAAGATTGGCAGGGCAGGGTTTAGTAGTAGGCACAGTGAGGAAGGGGTGGTCTTTTTCTGCACACTGTGTGTAACTCAATCATTTGTTATATCATAATAAAAGAAAATGAAATCCAGCTAAGTGAACATGAAAAATCAGTTGATGTGAGTTTATCTGAGAAGGGAATAGCACTATTATTTTCTGTTCTGTATCATTACCAGCAACACTTCAGAATATTACCTGTAAATGATATGGCTACCAGATGCGAAAGGGCTTATGATGCCAAAGATTGTGTGTCTATAGTCTCCAATAATGTAAATCTGTTTCATGACTGTGCCCATGTATCTTATAATAAATACAAATGACCATACTAGTGTACAGTATTCCTTTTAGCAGTTTTTGTCCCTTTAAGCCAGATGTGCTTACTGGTACTCTGTTGCTCCTTCGTTTTGAGCACCAATCAGATTTATTTATATTTAAGGATAGTAGGGAACTGGAAAAATTTGACAAATGTATAAAAGAGACTAAAAAGAGTACTGGACTGGAAACAAGCTGGCTGTAAACAGCCACAGCAAAGGAAAGAAAACCCCTTGTGAAACTAAACGCACCTGAAAATTTTATCTCTAGGAGGGGAAGTGAGTGCTACCATCGGGGCTTTATTATTGAGGTTTATGGAGGTCTAGCACCCATACAGATAAAAAATTGTGAGAGAAGAAAAGGGTGGGAACATCACCCGCTCCACAGTGAGGTACTATCAGGGTCCCAGTATATTTTGCCTGGCCAAGTATAATTAGATATATACACCATATCATTGAAGATATATGGACACGCCAAGTATTGCCTAGGGTTAAAAGGATTAAAAGGCTTAAAAGTCATCAAGCCACCTCTTCGGATCCCCTTTTATTTTATTTTTTTATACCTATCCCCTCCTCCTGCAGTTGTTAATTCTGATATTTATGCTATTTTTATTGGTGCATGCTAACCTATGCTTTTGATTCAATTTGCAATGGGTATATCACACATAAAATACTCCAAATAATATAGCCTCTTTATTTTAAACTGATACGATAACTATTCTTTTTCACTATCATAACGAAATTTAATAACCTCCTTAAGTGATCTGAGGGACAAGTTGTATACCATTACCTCTACATGTAATATAGCCATACTACTATTTTGTACATGAGCGCCTTTTCTTGATTACTCTACGATCATTTATTGCAATACTACATTTATCGGTTTATATAAAAAATGAAAATTTTTAGCCCTTCTCATTGGGGGAACATAAAAGACCTGATTCAGAGTGGAACGCAAGTGTAAGGCTAACTTGCATTTTATAAAGTAGCACATAAGTGAATGTGTATGTGCGCTGTATTCAGAGTTGAAGATGCAGCCAGGTCTGAATGAGTAGCAGATGACAACGGACATACACCTCAGACATTTACGTCCAAATAGTGAACATGTACAAAAACCTTTTATTTCATATGTTATGAACGTAATTGCTATGAAGCCTCATTTAAACTTGAAGTAACTATCTAATAAAAGAACAACTTCACGACATGCATACAAAAAAAAATAATTTAGTCTTTCCTACACACTCGGCAAATCCTAATCTATGGCCAAGTGACTACTAAATTCTTACCATGCATCTGCCAACCATTTGCAAACCTCGAATTACAAGCAATTGTCATGAGCCGCGGCGGTACACCGCATCCTGGCGTGATGTAGCAGCCGGGCACGTGCATTAGTTACAATGCACTGTTATCTTTGTGGCATAGAGTAGGAGGGTGTAGGGACATCCTCCAACTCCAGGGGGAGCTCTCGCATGATTCTATTTGTTCATTTATATATTTATACATGTTCATAGTTTATATGACCTATTCTAGTTCTAAGCTAGTAATTAATTAGTAGCCTCCTGAGGCTGATTGTCAGCTCTGTCCTCCTCCTTTCTGATTTGCCCATCAAAGTATTGAAGGCAGTGAGGACTGTGCCTCACTGCCGGTTATAGTCCCTGCTCCCAAGCATACTTCTCCTGCTGTTTGTGTTCTTGCTGTCTTCTGTATTTCTGTGACCCTGACCCCTTGCTTGGATACTGACGCTGCTGATTTGCCTGTGACCCTGACCTCTTGCTTGAATATTGACTCCACTGATTTGCTCGTGACCCTGAAAACTTTGCCTGGATACTTGATTCCTCCTCCTTGTAATCACCTGCGCTACGATCTCAGGTTATCAGCTCCTACTACTAAAGAACAAGACCTGGTGGCATCTGAGTACCTGTGTGCATGTCTAGCTCTACGGGAAAGGCGGCTGCTAAAGGCGAAGACCTCTGAAGCGGTTCTAGGAGTTGATATCTGGGGCATGAGCCGTAACAGCAATTCGCTAGTTTGGGTGTTTGTCATCATCATCCGCTACTTACACCTGCCCCTGACCAACTTCAGGCATAAGGAGTTGTAAGTGCCAAAAAGTCGTAGGTCTGGATAGCCACAGTTGCATACGTTCACTTTCTGAACATGCACAGTATGAAGAAATGCAAAAATACGCAATGCAAACTGGTGTACATCTCACTCTGAATCAGGCCCAAAATCTTTACTTCATGACCTAATTTAGAACACATGTATGTAGTTAACGCCTGATATGGATTAAGATAAAATATATTTTCTTTCTAGGTGCAGGACAGATTTTTTTTTTTAATTTACAACAACACGATTTATACAAAGAGCGAACTTTGGCAAAGTGAAGAAACAGAGGCATCAATCAGGTTCCCTCTCTACCTCCTCTCTTTATTTCTGGATTGAGCAAAAGCTTCTTAATCTCAACAGCCGATACTAATTTATCAGCAGCATCTAAGATAACAAAAAAGATATCTCTGATTGTAATGACACCAGAACAACAACAAAGTGTAATATTTTCTAGAATAGATTATATACTTGTGGCCAATAATCTATTCTCACAGATAAATGAAGCAAACATAGGCAACATTGTAATATTGGAACACACCCATGTGTCATTTTGAATCCAAATGCCTGTGATGGGGGTTAATAACTGTATAACTGTATCTGGAGATTTTCATTCTACTTGTACATAACTGGATGGAATTTATAGATAACATAGAACATTTGGACACTCCGATTCAAATACTTTTATAATACACCCACCACCTCATTACTGATAAGTGATACATGGGGAGAAAAAGTAGAAATGACAAGGGGCCCATGCTAAGGATGTCCTAAATCCCCTCTGTTATTTAACCTTTCCATTCATCATCACCATCACCATTTATTTATATAGCGCCACTGATTCCGCAGCGCTGTACAGAGAACTCATTCACATCAGTCCCTGCCACATTGGAGCTTACAGTCTAAATTCCCTAACACACACACACACACACACACACACACACACACACACACACAGAGAGAGAGAGACTATGGTCAATTTTTGATAGCATCCAATTAACCTACTAGTATGTTTTTGGAGTGTGGGAGGAAACCGGAGCACCCGGAGGAAACCCACGCAAACACAGGGAGAACATACAAACTCCACACAGATAAGGCCATGGTCGGGAATTGAACTCATGACCCCAGCGCTGTGAGGCAGAAGTGCTAACCACTTCGCCACCGTGCTGCCCCATATAGCAAGTGTTACACAACTGGCCTGTGTTGCAGGTTGGAAATAAATCTGCAACAATTTCGGCATTCGCCCATGATATTTTTTATGCATATCAAATCCAAAGACCTCACTATGATCAAAGAATTTGATCAAGTATCAAGATTCAAAGTCAACTTTGATAAATCAAGAGCACTATAATTAAAAAGTTACATACGACCAAAATGGGCCACTACTTTACCAATAAGACAGGTACATAAAACTATTACCTATCTGGGCAATCAAAAAAAACCACATACCTTATAAAAATATCACAAATATAACATTGTCACATATTGTCTATAAGACAATATGTGACAATAAGAGTGAATTGAAGGGGTGGAATCATTTCCAACAATCCTAACTGGGTAGGGCAAATCTTCTGAAAATTAAATTGTTTCCCAAATTGCCAATCTTGCTACTACACAAGGATATTCATGCAACTATGTAAGCATTGCTTTACATCAATATAATAGCCTTTTTCCACTTACAGGACCAAGAAATTCCCATGCACGTTCTTATACAAGATGAAATCCGTATAAATCCAATTTTCCCTTTTTGGGCTGTCCACCCTTTCACTATCTGGGAGAGAGACAGGGACAAAACTCAGTATGCAAATTGCTGGATAAATCTTCTAAGACACCACTCTGATACACAAAAGCTAGGGAAAAACATAGCATTGGGGTCGAGTGGTCTTGCCTATCTCTAACCACAACTTTATGTTAGTAGTGTAACAAAAATAAGTTCACTAGCGGACTAGAGCAACCCAAAAAGCACATTAGTGTTGTGCTCCCCTCCCAAATGAAGTGCAATATCTGCCCATAATAATTTTCTTTGGAATCATTTTGAACAATCAACTACCTGGTCAGGAATGATACAATGGATTAAAAATGTTCCCACTCTAAGGGGGAGATTAAATTCGGTGCGATGTGTCTCTGGAACAATCCGGAGACAAACATCACCTTGAAGTTCTGACCGAAATCTCTGCTCATTTTCCCTTGCATCCCATAATAAGTAAAGATGCTCGGGCTCGGTTTTCCGAAAACCGAGCCTACCCGAACATCGCAGAACCGAGTACCGAGCCGACTTTCCTGCTTCCTCGGATCTCAATTGAGGCAAAATGTTATTGTTGCGTCGTCAGTTCTCAGGGGTTTTGGATTCCATAACTACCTCCATCCCCAGGTATTCCAGTGCCATTGCTCACACAGAAACAGGGGTAGCGTTGTTCTTGTCACTCTCCAGTCTCTGGTGCCATTGCTCATACAGAAACAGGAGGGGTAGCAGCGCTCTTGTCCCTTGACAAAAATTGACTGGAAATGGCTGGAAATTAATGTTATTGAGGTTAATAATAATAATGTAGGAACAAAAAAGAGTCAAATTATGAGATTATTTTTTTTTAGCAATTTTTTTTTTTTTTTTTTTTTAAATATATAGACCCAAAGCCAAAACAAGTGAGGGCGGTTTTGCCAAAACTAAAACACAAAGTTAATACAGATCCAAAACCAAAAACAAAACACTCGGGTCAGTGAACCTCTCTAATAATAAGCGGAACTATGCGTATTTGAGCATTGTCAGTGGCACCTCACACTGAATTGAATATCCCTAAGGAGATTCTACTTAGCACTATTGGAATCAAATAAATTACTCTCTGCCTCCACATGTGTAGAAATGTTTCTCCACATTTTTTATGGAGCTTATCTTTTTCCACAGCAGAATTTATAATTGGGTGGTTGGATAGTCTGGCATGTCCCAAATGTCATTCCTCGACAGTGTATTTGTTTCATTGCCTATGGACCCATCCTGGATCCGGGCCTTCACCACTGAAGAACTGGTTAATTATAAACCCTTTACCCCAGAATGGACAATACTAGGTATTCTATCACAAGGTGCTATAGTTTCCAAAGGAGGGAAAAAGCCACTCTTGACCTTAAAGAAAGAGTGTGGATTCAGAATGCACCACCATATTTAATTTTTTTTCGTTTTTCTGGGAAAAAGGATTTTATATATTCTGCATGGATTGGCTGGAAGCATCACATCAGATAGAGGCAAACTAATTATTTTTTTTAAGCATGAGAAAGTTTTATAAAGGAGCAGATTTGGAAGTGTTTAAATTTCACAATATGGTATGAAACTCGAACCAGTACATTTTTCACTAAAGGGAAGGTAATCCACGCCAGCCCCACATTTTTCAAAAACAGCCCCCATTCAGAGCAATGGCTGACAAAATTAAAATAGTAAGTAATTATGTAAATGCACAAAATAAAGGTTTCAATTTTTACATTACATTATTCCATTATTATATAATCTTTGATGGTTCATATCTGTTTACATAAAACATGCTGTAACTGACTCTATTATACATTATTACTTTTAAGCAATTAAAAGAAAAACTTGTTATGTAAGTATATATGTTATAGACATCATCCTTGTGTTGGATGTAGGCAACCTGTAATGAGTACTATGTAGTCTAATGCTTATTATTGTTATATTATGTATAACAATAATTTAATGTTGACACACTTCAATAAAGAAAAAAATGTTTTAGAAATCAATAAATCTGGAATAGATGAGGTCTCCATGATCCCTCCACAGTGCTAAACCCACTTTCTCTCGGTGGTAGTCACTTCTGCGACTACAGTAAATCCGACATCAGTTTGAGCGATAGGAGAAGTGCGACCTGGAGGGGAGAACGACTGCTTGAAATGACTCTTACAAACAATTCCGCAGAATGAACATCCCGGCGGCAGCAAATCACATCAGGTTAAAGCGCCGCCTCTACAATGTAGATTAAACATTGTAGAGGCAGCCACTACAATGTTTAGTCTACATTGTAGAGGCGGCGCTTCCTTAACTGACCACCTTAATAGCGAGAATGTCTAGGTTGCACTTTAACCGGGACCTGGGATGTTCATTCTGCTGAATTGTTTGTAAGAGTCATTTCAAGCAGTCGTTCTCCCCTCTAGGTCGGACACCTGAAAATGGCACTTCTTCTATCGCTCAAACTGCTGTCGGATTTACTACAGCCGATAACTGGTACCCAACCCTTTTCTCTTACATGACATGCTGAATGCATAATATACATTTTTATTTCTTTCCAGGCGGCTTCCCTCCAATCACCCTCCTTCTCCTCTTTGCCATTTCCCCTCTTTTCCAATTCTTCCCCTACCTATCTTTATCTCAGCGAAAGTATCATATCATAGTCTAATCTGTACTAAAGTGCTTACAATAAACTTCTTTCAAATATTATTAATGATTTCATTTGTTAATCTGAAGGCATACTGTATTTCCATGAACATAAATTAGTGATATCTTGCTATGTGATCTACATCCTATGCTTCTGTTCTATACTGTTCACCATGACATTTGCATAGACAGTACTCTTTTTTACATCCAATAAAAATTTATTGTATACAAAAAACAATAAATATGAGGGTAGGTTATATGAACAACACATGGGAGTAGCCATAGGGGCATCTATGGCCACCAGCATGGAGAATATTTTCTTAGTATACTTGGAAAGCCTTTGCTACGTCTGCAACAATATTTCTTACTTTCGTAAATAGTTATATGACATAATATATGGATAAGGTGATCATTGTTTGGGATGGTGATAATAACGCTCTTGCTGATTTTATTGTGGTTTAAAATGATAATAACTATAGTTTTTTTTTTCAAATTTTCAAGTAATAAACAGACATGTGTGGCCTTAGACATCTTAAACCTGAAGATGGAAGTAGGTGATTCGAGTGTATCCACAATTTTTAAAGAGATGAACAGCAATACTTCATGCCAAGAAAAAAGAACAGGTGCTGATACAATAGAGCCAAATACCTAAATTCAAACAAAATTGCACTAGCCTGGCGGATTTACATGTACAGGGTTACTTTCTGATAAATTGCTTTACAGAAAAAGGGTAAGGTTTATGGTTTCTGACGAGATTGGCAAATTGATTGTTGTGAACTCCTTAACAATAACAAAAAGGAAATACAAACTAAAAAACACCTGGGATATTGTTTTATTTTTAGTAGTGACCAGTAGACAAATAGAAAAAAATGTCCACAAATATTGAAAGTTATAATGGATATGAGTTTGTCTACAAATAGAGGGCCTGATTTATCAAGGGATGTATCTGCCAATTTTGTGCGTATAGCACGCAAAACCACACTGCGAATGCCCAGAACTGAGCATTAAGTATGCAAAACAGTGAGAAGCCAACCAACAAGTAGTCAAAGTAACAGTGTATACATGCACAAACATCACTTACAACACTCTGGGTTAGATTTACTAAACTGCGGGTTTGGAAAAGTGGAGATGTTGCCTATAGCAACCAATCAGATTCTAGCTGTCATTTTTTTAGTGCATTCTACAAAATGACAGCTAGAATCTGATTGGTTGTTATAGGCAACATCTCCACTTTTTCAAACCCTGAGTTTAGTAAATATACCACTCTATGTCTTTCGAAGTAAAAAACGCAGCGATTTACATTAAACCATGAGTAACACTTACACCAGCTCAGAGTCATGTCTAAGTACAAAAGCTATTAGCGGCAGCTCGGAATAACCACAGGAATAAGTTTTCGTACACTGATCACAAATGAATGTGCTGACCATACACCTGCATACACTTCTCTCATAACAGACCATTATTGCGCTACAGAATATGTTGGCGCTATATAAATAAATGATGATGATGATGATTATTGTATAAAATGTTTTTTTATTATTATTAAACCATGGTTGATGCACATTTTCAATTGTTGGGAGTTTAAAGTGGTTGTTTTGAATGATTATATATAATAGCAAAATATTTTATTTTCCTGTTTTTGGTTCTTGAGAGGTTTTCTCTGTCTTATGCCATTTTTTATTTTTTTTAATGTCTAAACTGGATTATTTTTTGAGCCCTATTAATAATGTTGCTCTATTTTAAAGTGTTGTCATGTGCCTGTTGAATAGTTTTTCACATGCTTGATAACTATACCATTGCTTTGTGTACTCTCACGTTAGTTACCCGTACCCGTGTGTTATGCTGTTTTTTAAAATAAAACCCCCCAAAATTAGTTTTTGATTTATTTTGTAACCACCTTAACAATGGTTCTCTTTAGTCAAATGTAGTAATGTGCCTGTTGAATAGTTTCTCGCACGTCTCATAGGTGTTTTTTTTGGCTTTGGTAAGATGCTTGTGTATGCGTACACAGTTCCCTCCTTTGGCTACTACTATGCTTAGCATTACATAGAGTTACATTGCACACCTCTGCAGAGGCAGACAAACTATACCACTAGAAAGTATATATAATTTCAAAGTGGCTTCCCTCAACTAATTGCTTTTCATATTTTCAAACAAATCTGGAACACATAGTGAGACGTAAGAAATTGTACTCACCCCAATCATGTAATGCAAAACAAAATGTTGTTTTGCTTTTAATCTCATATCCAAATTGTGCCCAATTCAGAAAATAGCAGGACTGAATGAACGGCGGTGCGTTTTTTATTGAAATCAAATACAGGTGCATTCAATTGCAAATAACAGTGTACAATTCTCATAGGTCTCCACCCCTGCTTGCTAGGATAGAATGAATGAATGCCAGACATTTTACATTGTATAGGAATTAAAGAGATCTGCAAGTGACGTGAGCCCAGACGTGCTCTGAGAACCAATCACAGACCCGAGTATTGGAAAGTGTATGAGCATATTATATGTTTGCCAAAATGAGAGAAGCTACATTCGCTCATAAAGAGCCCAGGGTCCTAGCACAGGCCATGGATAATCTGCCGGTACATCACGAACGAGGACAAACTAAGGGCCTATCAAGTCGTACGCTTGGGTTTAGAAGCCCATAGAAGTCATCAGAAAGCATTGATTTCCCACATGGCATTTACCTTAGACCTAGTTATCCACTCCACAGGTTTCCACCATGATGGGTCTAATAAGTGTGTGGTGGAAAACAACCCCCTCCTTTGTCACCATACAAGTGTATATATATATATATATATATATATATATATATATATATATATCTGCCACCAAAATGTTTTAGTCCTCTGGCTACTACTGTGCTTAGCATCCCATTAACCTTTGCTGACAGTTTCACTTTAACACTCTGCTGATCCTCGCAAGGTGTAAAGTACACCCAGAGAAATAATTTATATTTTCAAAATTAGCAAAGCATGCTAAATTTTGTTTTGTTTGTTTGTTACAGCTCAAGAAGACACCCCGACTGTGGCAGGAAACCCACCGTCTGTGGAGGAAATTTTCAGAAATGTAAAAAATTATCACATAAAAATCCACAAATGTCCAAAAAATATTTTAAAAAAATTGGCCTTTATGAAAAATTTCATTCTTCTTTTATGCCTTCTAAATTTTTGCTTAGTATATTTTGTTTACATTTATTTACTTTATAAAAAAAACATTGGTGTGTGTGTCTTTTTTAATGTAATTCTAAAACATGTATTCATGTGAATTTTGGCAATAATGAATGGACATTTACAACATACATTAATCTTTATTTTACATTGGTCCCTTCCTACTGTTGAATTGTTGGAAGAACCCCACACAAAACAGGGAGAACATATAGGAGCAGATTCATTAAGGAAAGTAAAGCAAAAACAAAAGAGTAACTTTATACCTTGGCAAAACCAGACAGATTTTTAATTGGAGTAGATCAACTTTTAATGTCATTGTAAAAATAAAGCTATCAAGTATCCATGTGCCACATGAAAAAATAGCCAGTATTTTTCTTATGTGCAAAATACTAAACTAATTTGCACCCCTTGCATTGCAACATGGTTTTAGCAAGGTTCAAAGTTCCACATTTTTTTAACTTTACTGTCCTTAATGAATCAGGCTCACAAAATTCACACAGATAAGGCCATGGTCGAGAATTGAACTCATGACCCCAGTAACTAAGGCAACGTGCTGATATTAACTGCCATACTTTTTTAGTCATAAAGCAGTTTGTGATGAGGGTAGCAGGTATCCCCAAACTTGAACATCCTCCTCTATGACTGTAATGAATGAGGTAAATTGTCTTTCCACACCCATTCCCTAGGGAGATGTGGGCCTGCCTCCCCCCATAGGGATACCCACCCCGGTGATGAAAGCACTATAGTCCTTCCCCGACCGGTGTGTGTGTGTGTGTGTAACTAATAACACCAATAATACTTGAAAGTGATTTGTCACTGGTGCACTACAGGTCCCAGGTGGGCCAAGCTACTAGTAACTAATTAAGTATCAGTATTACTAATTATTGGTCACCTACCTGCAAGATAGTGTGATCAAGATAGAACCAAAAACAGGTAGATGATGCGTTCTGATGAATTATTAATATTAATAATAATAATAATAATAATAATAATAATAATAATAATAACAATCTACATAATGTAAATCCTAATAAATGTGGTATATACATAACAGAGACAAATAAATAAATAAATAAATAAACAATACACTTGAGGATATATTTTAAAAATAAAAAATTAAAAAATTGCGCATCTCATCTCAACACTAGGGTACTCAACGTTACTGATCTATCTAAATATGGACATTTCATTGAGTACTTTAAAGTTTGTAGTCTGTGTTGACCTCACTGCTTTATATCCGTGGTTCGATGCATCTCTGTGTTACTTAGCTTTTTACGTTGCATAAATGACTTGTGACCAGATTCATTTTGGTACGTATTTGGAGACCCGTTGCTTAATGAGTCGATGAGTACCTTTCCTGTGTTTATTTACGTATAATACTTTACTCAACCTGTCCACAGTATACGTCCGCTAATAATTCAGGTTCATAGTGGGTAAACCCAAATTTATATACACAAAGCAAACAAATTTGTGTAAATATGGAGCTAATAAAATATATGATTTCTGTTAGTGTAGGAATAAGAATAAAAATATACAAAGGTGCAAAGTGTGACAAAGGTAAGGGTTTGCCACAGGCTTCTAAAAAAGGAATCAGCTATTCAGCTGACAGTTTGTAGGGAAAAGGCTGCAGACCAAGTTATATACAGGTCTGAGACATGTGTCACGAAGTAGAAGTATGAAATGTGTGATGTAATTTACATGCATTGAAAGTGTCTTTTCCACAGCTACAGCAGAGCTGACAGGATGTGTCTGTAGTGAAGAGGAGTTAGATAGCACCTGAGGAAACTTCCATTTAAAGGCAAAGTTGGAGTATCACCTGTCCAACAAACTAGGGTTGTGGGAGGAGTCTCAAGTATAAAAAAAACCTGTACTGTGCAATTGTGCATGGCGACTGATGCCAAAGAGTGGCCGGTGTCTAGAAAGGAGGTTTATATCTAGCTAGTGATAGTTTGCCTTAGGTCATCCTGACAGAATGTGTATGCTGTGTGTATTGTGATGGAACAATAATAGCACTGTTTTCAATAAGAAGCTGTCTGTGACTGATGTCTGTGGGGTGCCTGTGTCACAAGAAGGGTGCCCTTGCCACAAAAGATATATTAACTGCAATTCTACATATGTGGTTTATTTACTAACACTGCCCTTGTGGCATAGAGTCAGTCAACAATCATAGAGTAAAAATAATGGATTTAGGAACACCAGTGCTTTTTTTCAACTAAAATCTATCACACATACTAGACATAAACTTTTTACAGTTGTACAAGCAAGTGATCCAGAGACAGGTGGCTTGCCATACATTTGCAAATGTGTGCAACTGAGATTTCTGCATTTTTATGTACAAGTAGAAATAGGATCTCCTTTGATGGTTATAGCATTGTGCTGTGGGATTTTTCTCTGTGTTTGTTTCTTTCAGGATACCCCCATCCTTTCAAGTACCTGCTATGAACCTGTAAATTGATTGAGCAACTTCCACTTCTGTGTTGATCCCTTGAAATTGCAAGGTATAGCATTAATACCAATAGATCCTAGGGAGCTCATCTTTTGTATCTTCTTGTAATAAGCAAAATAAATCTTTGTTCACAAATCTGCCCTTCTGAGATCACCCAAAATAAATAGTATGGGTTAGAGATATCAAACCTTCTAAAAAGGAAAGGTGGAGGTGTTGCACATGACAACCAATCAGATTCTAGCTATCTTTTTCTAGAATGTAGTAATTAGATGAATGATGCTAGAATCTGATTGGTAGCTATGGTAAACAAATCCACTTTTACTTTTTAAAATGTTTGATAAATCTGCCTCTATGCCCGTGAAAACTACACACAGATATTGCACATAAACCTGTAACTTAATTTATACAAGAAAATACATTAAATACATTTTCATTACAATTAGCCATCTGACAACAACATGTAGTTACAAATATAGAAAAACTAGTATTTTAAAAAATAAATATGTATTTGCCCAAAAAAATGTTAATTAGAAATGTACTGTAAGCAAGTTGCAATATTAACAGAATAATACAATCAAACATGTATTAAAACAGATTATAAATAATGTGTAATTCAAATACCTTAACTGTGTCCAAAGGGTGTCCTACAATAACACTAGCTGCCCCTATAGGGGAGAAAAGATTGTGGTATTTAAGTGTCTTAAAAATGTAGAGCAAATAAGTCATTTATAGTACAACAATAGGCGTTCAGGATAAACACATTTTTGCCAAAGAATTATAGGAATTTGTTATTTGTTGTTTGTTAAATGTCTGTTTCTAATTTACTGTACACTTCAATAAAAATATTAAAAGAAACAAAAGACATAAAACAAAAAAGTACCTCCAAGGCAACCAGCTACAAAATCTTCTGCTTGGACCCTTCCCATAATGAATTTTGGGACCACTGTTTCCTCTCCGTTGCAGAGTCA
The DNA here is from genome assembly GCF_038048845.1 of Mixophyes fleayi. NCBI lineage: Eukaryota > Metazoa > Chordata > Amphibia > Anura > Limnodynastidae > Mixophyes > Mixophyes fleayi. Next base: position 297,293,869 of record NC_134405.1, on the reverse strand, counting down.
ACTACATTGCCTGACTATGAGAGTGTATTTGCTTTCTTCCAGTCCAAAGGTTTTAATGTACAAAACAAATGTGTCTGGCAGATGAAGCTGTATTTAGTGTCATATGGTTTAAACAACTACTGCCAGTACTAGTTCATGATTGTCAACTTTTCTCATAATATTAACATTTCATTTTGTTTTGGAGTTGAGGCAAGTTACTGTTCCTCTGATTCTGATGTTCCATCAATAAATGTTATTTATGTTAAGCAGTTGAAAACGTTTTATATTTTGATACAAATAATTATACACTTCATGATACCTTTTTCCAAATGCCACAATAATGAATGTTTATTTCTCATTTTGGTTTATAATTGACATTGAGAAAAGTGGTATTTGCTGGCTTGTAACATGATTTATTAACTAAACTGAACTATTGCATTTAACCCATGTCTGTTTTATTGCTAAAACAACAACTCACATCTGTTATATTGGTAAAATAAAACAACTATTAACTAAAGTGAACTTTTGTGATGAACCCATATGTGTTATATTGTTAAAATGAAGCAACTATTAACAAAATTGAACTTTTGTGATGATCCCACTTCTGTTTTATTGCCAAAAGAAAATATTTTTAACTTCAAAGCATTGGAATTCCGAAATTTAGCACATTGAATAGTATTATACATTTTTTTTTTCTATTTTTCTCTGGGTATAATTTTGAAAAGTAATCCATATTGCAAGTGACTAATAGATTAATAATAATAATAATTTAAAATAATAAATTAATAATAATAGTAATTAAAAATAATAGATTAATTTTAGGCACATTTCACAGCTGTGAATGCATCACTTGTATTTGACCTTCAGTTGTAGAATGTCTATGTTGTCTCTTTTTTAAACTGTGCAAGTGCTCAAGGTGAAATACACTTTTGTTCCAACATTGCTTCATATATCTAACATGATAAATAAAGGTTGCCAGAAGCAAACAGAATGAGCTGACATCACGGCTGTCTTTATTACTTGTGTCTTAATCAATGTTTTAATTACATTGGTCAAATAATACCTGCAAATGCAGTTTCTATATATGAATTGTTCATGGAATTTAAAAATACATGTTTTAAAAAAATATATATGCCGTACATTAAAGCTAATCTAAATACCTTGTTCTAAAACAAAAAAAATATTTGGCATGTGGGTGCAATACAAGGTGCACGATTGTCCTTAGTCCACACTGCCCAGATGCTCCCAGCAGAGTTAGCAACATTATTACACACCTACAGTCACCATCATTTTGTTTGACTCGCTGAACCATATATTACCTGTATAAATAGGCACATTCGTAATAACATGTAATTTCTGCTGAGGGTGGACACATTTCTGCAGTTCTGTAAATATTACTGTGTCATCTACAAGATTTTCATTGAGAATGTTTCTCATTAGTGGCACTGACTGTAGCTGTATATACTGGCGCTATTTGTACATACAGGAGCTTATAGTTCCATAAGCAGCGCCAGCATGCAAGAACACTGCTTAGTCCATGCTGGCACATGTAGTGCCATAAGTGCGTGTACCAACAGGTTTACCAGAAGGTGCCCAGTGCTATTCAGTATTGGGCTAGTCAGCCCCAGGTGCTGGGGTCCAACTGTTTGTTGAGGATTCCTTCTCGATGACCGGACCAATGCTGTGTAGCCTGGGCTTACAATGTAAGGGGTAAAAACGGATGTTTCCCATTTTGTTTTACCAGACGGCGGTTTAGAAATTTGCAAACCGCCACACAGCAGATCCAGTTTGATTTTTCTGATATCAGGCAGTTTGCAAACAGTATTAAAAACCGTCCCTTGGTAACGCTCCCCGTAAGTCTCTGTGTAACTACCTGGCTTGGCAGCTAGTAAGCAATATTTCATATGATTGCTTATATATGACATTAACAAACTATGGTTTTCATATTTTACGTCCTTGTCAGTGTACCATATACTTGTAAATGTTTAACTGTAATCTGCTCAATATACCGCCAGCATATAGAGTTTTACAATTGGGATCAAACACAGTAATAAAACAATACTGGGTAAGACAGACAGACAGACAGATAGATAGGTAAGAAGGCCCTGCTTGCAAGCTTAAAAGATCTCTATATAATACTTTATTTATATTTATTATCCTTTGTTTATAAATAGCCTATATAATATGAGGTCTCTTTCAGAATATATTTAATCATTCACATTTGTCCCTGCCCCGTAGAGTAATCTATTCCCCACCACATGAACACACACACTCATGAGGGTTAATTTCATTAGAAGCCAATTAAGCTACTAGTATGTTTTTGGACTGTGGGAGGAAATCGGAACACCTGGAGGAAACACACAAACACGTGAAGAACATGCAAACTTCACACATATTGAACCCAAACCTCATAGTCTTTTACTAGTCTCACAATGGTAATATCTTTTCAACAGCTCGACTAATCAAACATAAGTTCACCTACTGTTTGGACTGTGTGTTTTTTGACTTATGTATGTTGTGTTGCATGGTGCGTGGGGCTTCATTATACAAAGTGCATCTTACACAGTACGGATCTGAGACCACATCATTTCATGCCATGTCCTCAGAGGGCTGACTATGGTACCTCTTGTGGCTGTCCACATTCCCTTCAGTGCTGTGCAGACAAAAAGCCCTTTTTCATGGGCCCCTACCACTGCATTCCCTGGATGGGCCCTTCATGCCCCAGTCTGACACTGCTGTACAGGGTTCTATTTGTGTTCATTTTGTTCAAATATAACATTGTAACAAATGACATTTTAGGTGATGTTACAATACTATGTAGATAAGCCAAATACCAATACTGTAAATCCAACAGTAACGTCATCCATTCCAAGAAAATAAATCCTGGCAGAACATTTTCAAGTAAATTGATTCAATATGCAGCAGCAGAAAAACATTTTTACAAAATAAGCTCAGAATACATTCCACAATGTCTTTATACATGAATGTACTACATTGAATAATTGGTTTACATAAACCTTCTGTCACATCTAAAGAAGAATCTATGCATCCTTTATATCCTTGATGATATAATAGATGACAAGATTTCTCACAGACAACTTAATCTTTTCATTTTTTTAGAAAAATAATTAGGTATTACAACCTAAAAAGCAATCCTTCGATAACGCATGCCTTTTTCTCAGTCTTTGCATCCTTTCGAGTGCCAAATGTAAAATAATAACTATAGGATTATATCCCCAATTATCCTGTTAATTACAAGTTGTGTTATACTCTTTGCAACCAAAAATCATATTTTAACTAGCATTTTTTAATGGTAGTAACAACATGTTAATGGGTATTGTGATGAAACCTGTTGGTTCCAGTGACTCCATACCTACTTGCGCTTGCTCCCACAATCAGGAGCAGCAGAAGCTTCTTTTGGACGCTGTCTGCTGTCTACTTGTATTCACGAAAGGTGAACCCAAGTAGGTCAATGACGTGTCCTCAAAAGACCCTTGTACCAATCACAGTTACCACTGTGTGTTTCCTTATATAAGTGGGTGACCAGCCTTAGGATATGTTTACAGACTGATACCAAAGAACAATAACTTACACATAGGAAATGTAAATACAGGACCTAATTTAGAGTGGAACATATGTTCAAAATTATGAATGAACTTCATTGACACAACGTATATCATTCATACCCAAGGTGGAGTCTATGCGCAAGATGCCAATAATAACGGCTTTTTCACACTCTAGACGTTCAGAGTGGCTTTCTCATGTTTTAGCCATTCAAAGCAATGATGCTCTGAGTAGTTACTTAAGGACATGTCCCATGTCATTATCGTTGTGTGCCCTCTTGGAGTAAGTCATCTGTCGCTTATCAGGATTTTTTACAAAATTTTCCCCAAGGAATAATTTAAAGAAAGAAGATTAGAAGAAGAAGAACAGATTAATATTTATATGGATTTTGGTGTGAAATAAAGATGGATGGACTATGTGAATATATGTACAGATATTACCCCTGATGTAGTCTTAGATGGATGAAATGCATGGGTTCTATTTGAATGTAGGCTCTGAAGTTTGTTTATCTTTATCATTATTGTACATGCATGCTAAACTCTCTATGGACACCATTGGGGCACTTGTTACATCCTACTGCAGGGAAGCACCAGCGACTGCAGGAAGTAAATCACACTCATATGGGACCACTGGAAGAGAACCGCCACATTGGATGTTTGGACCAGATAAGCTCTATATTATTTTATGTCATGTACATTTAACTTCTGTAGCACATATTAAAGGTTGATGTAGAATAGTACACTATATGGTACTTTTTCTGTTTTATTATAAGGTGTTGCTAATGTCGTCAAGAACGGAGTTCAGATAAGCCTATTGATTGATCACTATTTGGTACAAATTTAAATGCATACGCTTATATACATTTGGATTTTTTATATATTCTACACTATCGGTGCCACTTTTTTCCTATTGTTCACAGATCAACCTAACCAAATAAACAAGATGGCTGCTACTGTACAAATTGAAAGGAGTGTTTTTTTCTCACTTTTTAACCTCAAACATCTCTTGAAATGTAAGCAGTGCACCAACTGCACCGACTTTTGTTATCACCACACAAATAAATATCTATCCGATGAATGTAGATAGTCTAATTCAAGGTTTTCAATTGAAATGTTTATACACAGCAATTCTAAATTGAATAAACATTGACTTGCTACAAATGACAATCCCAAATATCACTTATTTTGAAATCCTACAAAAGTTGCATGAAATAAATGCCTGGAAAATTTTGTCACAGATAGTGGAACTTCATATAGTCAACCAATCAGATTCTATCTTTCATTTTGTAGAATGTACTAAATAAATGATAGCTAGAATCTGATTGGTTTTTCAAACCCGCCAGAAAACTCTCAGCTTGATACATATACCCCCTGATATTATTAGAAAAACATTGGATGTAAAATCTTTTAATTATTAAAGTCTCAAGAATTTATTGACATTAAAATGAATTACTGTTACGAGCCGCGGCGGCTCGTCTCCTGGTCCTGCTTGCGTCCCGGCCGTCACCTTGACGATCGGGACGTCACTTCCGCTTCTTGGTCGGCCGTTGCCAAGGCAACGGTCCGACGCTGATAATATAGCGCTGCGTCCCGGCGGTACTAGAGGCTCTGATTGGTGGCTTGTGGTATTTAGGGCAGTGAGGTCTGCAGCCTCACTGCCGGTTATAGCGTTCTGTCCTCAGTTCTGCTGCCTGCTTGTGTTATCCATTTTGGTTCCTGCTACCTTGGATTTGACTACCCGTGTTTTGACCCCTGCTTGTTATTGGACCTGTGACCCTTCTCTTCTGACCTTGACCTTTTGCCTGGAATTTGGATTTTGCTTCTCTGCCTGTGAGTTTGACCCTTCGCTTGCCCTTGGATATTGCATCTGTGCCTGTGACCTTTTGACCTAGGATTCTTCTCATACTACTGTCCACCAATCACTCCACTCCTGGGAACTCCTTTAAGTCAGTATACGTTACTCGACCCTCGGTCAGCCCGCAGCCCAGTCTGTCCCCATCACTAGGGGCTCCAGCGAACACCTGGCCTTCTGAGTAGTTCCCGAGTTTCACTGTACTGACTTGGGAGTTCCTAACAATTACTTTATCGATACATAGTGCGGGGAATTCTCAGTTTGCATTTTAATTGTGATGACATATGTAGGATGTACCTGGGTACAAAGTAATGGACGAAAGCTTTAGAATATGTATGTAAGCATTAGGGACCCAATTTAGACTTGGTTACAATTTTTGCTCAGATGTGGAATTTGCAGCCAAGCAAACCATATTGCATGAAATTGGAAACTTTTTTGCACGCTGGACAAATACTGAATGCACACACATACTGGCCAAGTCAATTTTAGCACTGCATTTTATTGTTGGGGTAGAACATGTCCCCTCTGAACTCTAAATCAGATTGTACATTTTACATTCTGCACCTTCAGTATAAAATGTTTTGTTCCAGCTGCAAATGTTGCATCCCCAAAATAAGTCTGGACTGGAGGATTTGACGGTCCAAGGCAAAGCCAAGGGACTTGAACCCAGCCAGGCATTATTAGCCAGCAATACCCTGTTCGCCACTTTCAATTTACAATACAAAAAATCCATCTTTTTGTATTGCTATCTATTGATTTACTGGCCTTCCAGTATCCAGGCTTTTTTTGTAAACGCCAACTGCCAAGTGGCTTGTCCTTTTTACGTGGTGTGTATCATCACAAGTCATTTCTTTTGAGCAAGGCAAGGATTTCAAGAGTCAACCCCTGCTAGCCAGTAGCTACAATTTTGAAGAGAGAGATTCTGACGCTGGTACATCTGCGAATAGGTGAGATCCATCTATAACTGAAAAAAGTAGGAATGCTCAGGCTTGATTTTCTAAAAACTGAGCCCCTCCCTCTCGAAAATCCCAAATCAGAGTACTGAGCCGAGCTGGCTTGGTACTTTCCCGCTTCCTCAGAACTGAAATTGAGGCAAAACAGAATTGTTGCATTGTCAAATTTTGCAGGCTTTGACTTCCATAAGTACATCCTTTCACTGGAGATCCCGTGCCATTGCTAACAGAGACACAGGAGGAGTAGCAGCGTTCTTGCCAGTCTATAGTGCCATTGCTCACACAGAAACAGAAGGAGTAGCAGTGTTCTTGTCACTCCCCAGTCTCCAGTGACATTGCTTATTGCCATTGCTCACACAGAAACAGGGCTATCAGTGTTCTTATCACTCTCCAGTGACATTGCTCAGTGCCATTGCTCACACAGAAAGAGGGATAGCAGTGTTGTCACTCTCCAGTCTACAGTGCCATTACTCGGTGCCATTGCTCACAGAGAAACAGAAGAGCTAGCAGTGTTCTTGTCACTCTCCAGTCTCCAGTGCCATTGCTCTGTACCACTGCTCACACAGAAACAGAGGTAGCAGTGTTCTCACTCTCCAGTGCCATTGTTCCCACAGAAACATAAGGGGTTGCAGTGTTCTTGTCACTCTCCAGTCTCCAGTGCCATTGTACAGTGCCATTGCTCCCAGAGAAACAGAAGGGGGAGCAGTGTTCTTGTTACTCTCCAGTGTCATTGGTCAGTGTCATCGATATGGATCATGATCAGTTGACAGAAGAGCAGGAGCATCAACCAGCTGCTGGTACCAGTCGTGATGATACTACTCCTTCTACATTATCTACTAAAGTCTATGCTCAAAACCAGATTGGGTTTAAGTCAGGGAAACTGAAATCCAATAAAAAAACAAGCAGTCCAGCATCAGCTTGCTTCCTTCTCTCAGCTAGATCCCTGTACCTGTGATCTACACTGTTATCATCCTCAGCCTGATCCTCACCCTCATCAGTGTGTACATCATCTTCACACAATTTTAAGTCATACCCGCTGGAATCCACCATTACAGAAGTCTCTGTAGTGTAATGTAATTTTCGGTAAATGCCTTCCTCGTGGAATTTGTAGTTCATTTTACAGCAGAGCTGTCACAAAAGTTTGGGCAATTCTTTTAGACCAGATCAGATGTCAAAATGTTGTGCTGAGTCATCTGCATCACCACTGGGTCTCTTGGGAAAGCTTTTTCTTAGCAGCAGTTGTGTAAGAAACTGAAGGAGAAGACGATGTTGTGTGTCAACTTGCTGACTAGTATCTCATTGCATCTATTGAGATCTGGGTCAGTTGGAAAGAAAGAGAAGACATAGCTCTTAAACCTAGGATCAGGTACAGTCACCAAAATGTACTGATCTGATTTCAAGATGTTGATAACTCTTGCATCCTGGCGAAGCGAATAAAGTACTTGATCTACAAGTCCTACATAGTTAGCAGAATTGCTTTGTTTCATCTCCTCCTTCAATTTCTTGAGCTTTTTTTCCAAAAGTCTAATTAGGGGAATCACTTGACTCAAGCTAGCAGTGTCTGAACTCACTTCACAGGGGACTACTTGAATGGTTTCAGCACCCTGCACAACACGGAAAGTATTCTCCACTGCTCTGGACTAAAGTACATTCCCTGTCCTTTCCCAATGTCATGGCTTGTGGAGTAAGTGGATGGCTTTTCGGTGCTCCTCCATCCTCTGAAGCATATAAAGGGAGGATTCTGACCTTGTTACCACCTCTTGCTTCAGTTCGTGGCAGGAAAAATTGTATTCTTTTTGCAGCTGCTGCAATCTCCTACATGCTGTTGCAGAATGCAGAAAATGTCCCAAAATGTTTTGGGACACAGACAGCATCTCCTGCATGTCCCTGTTATTTTTTCAAAAGCTCTGTACCACCAAGTTGATAGTGTGAGCAAAACAGGGAATGTGATGGAATTCACCCTGCTGTAATGCTCTCACAATATTGGTGGCATTATTAGAAAACTCATATCCTGTGGAGAGTCCAAGCGGGATAAGCCATGTTGCAATGGCATCAATTAGTTTTTCTAACAGTTTTTCACCAACCCAGTAGACTGTCTCAATCATATAGGGCCTGATTTATTAAGGAAAGTTAAGTAAAAACTTGAGTAAGTAGTCTCCTGGACAAAACCATGTACAATGCAAGGGGTGCAAATTAGTTTTCTATTTTGCACATAAGTTAAATACTGTCTGTTTTTTTTCATGTAGCACACAAATATCAACTTTAACTTTCAGCGTACAAATAAGCTGTCAAGTATTTGTGTGCTGCATGAAAAAACAGACAGTATTTAACTTAAGTGCAAAATTGAAAACTAATTTACACCCCTTGCATTGTAACATGTTTTTTGTCCTGAGCCGCGGCCGCCCGCCATCTTGATGCACTGCGCATGCGCAGCATCCAAGAACTTATGACCTTAGCTTTTAATCTCATTGGTGGATCAGGCACCTCTCCCTATTTAAGGCACCTGTGCTCATTACCTCCTTGCCTGATCTTGAGTCTCATTCCCTGTGAGTCTCTGAAGGTATCTCCTGTGTCCTGCTAGTGTCTTCAGCTTCCTGCTGATTGCCTGTGCTACTCATCGGAAGTTTCCATACCCGCTACTGATTCCTGTATCCTACTCATGGCCTCAGCTGGCTTCTGGATTACCTGCTCTGCTCACCTGTGGTTCCCATACCCGCTACAACCGTTCAGCGTCCCTGCTGTGCCTGCATATTCTCGTGGACAAGTTTCTCTACTCATCAGCGGTATGCTTACTTTTTATTGACTATCGACTGTTACCGTGCATATCCGCTTAGAACAAGCCTCTCTACCCTGCAGCGGTATCCATACCCGCTATAGACTATTTGTTGTTACGCTGCATATCTGTTTGGAACAAGCTTCTTTACTCAGCAGTGATATCCACACTTGTGATTGACTATCAGTTATTATTCCGCATATCCACTCTGTGCAAGCCTCTCTACTCAGCAGCGGTATACATACCGTTATAGACTATTAGCTGTAAACGCTGCATATCTGTTTGGAACAAGTTCCTCTGTGCTCTCAGTGTCTTCATACCGTTATTGACTCTTTGCATGCCTCCACTCATCCCCACCTGATCTACTCCTCACTTACTAGCAGTGGTACAACTTGCTGTACGCAGACCACTGACTTCCCCACTACCTACCTGCACCTGTACAAGTCTTCTCACCATAGCAGTGGTACAACTTGCTGTACGCAGACCACTGACTTTCCTGTTACCTTCCTTCACCTGCTCACGTCCAACCTGGTCTCCATGGTTCAAACCTGCCTTTCCACTATAGATGCAAGTCGCTGACTCATCTACCAATATAGCTGCAAGTCGCTGACTCATTTACCAGTATAGCTGCAAGTCACTGACTATCATCATTTCCATTGGCATCCTCTCTCCATCTGCTGTTATATACGTTCCACTATTCACCCTGCTGCCAGAGGACTGCTGTGCAAACTCTGCCTCTCTGGTAAGCATAGTCAACTGGTGAAATCCTGGGCAAGACTCCTAGTGCCCGTGACACCCCTGTGATGTCAAGTACATCTGGAAGCGCTTCAATCAGCTGGAGAGAATAGACACAAACCAAAAGTTCTGTATGCAAGAAATATTGTCTATTTTCTCAAAGGTACAAGCTTTTATAGCACTCTGAATATATGTGAATCCTATGTCATAAGCATACAATAGTCTGTGGGATGCGCTGCAGATTAACTGTCTCACTTATTCTTGAAGTTTCTAGCTTCCGCCCCCCCATATGTCAACTATTCTTATCTATATCAGGTTGACCTCAAGGCCGTGGATGCATATCATATTAGAACTGCATTTCAACAGAAAAATGAATAACATCACAAAAGACAGCTAAGCATCTATATTAATGCAAGACAAAATGGCTGAATGTGAGCCATGCTAGGACAAGCAGAAACTTACATTTAACATTTCCCATCTTTTATTCATTTTACTGCTGCATCTTCTCCTATCTATCCTGCCTATTCCCAGAATCACATTCTTATTGTCGGTCTGAAGGTACTTATACATATGTATCCTGCTGCAGGCCACATATGTAAGGTTGTTCCCCTTAAGGACTATCAACCCATCCCCTACCAGTGACAAGCCTGTGATTCCCTATTTCCTGTCCTGATTTGTGAGGAGCTGCAGTTGCAGTGAACATTTATCTAGAAAAAAGTCTCTTAATAAGTAGTCAATGAATTTATGGTAGTTCTGCAAGCTTTGCATGTTCTTCGTTCAGTCTTCAGTAGTTTCTTGTCGCAAACTGTGCAGTTCTTTGGCTTTGCTAGTGGGAATGATTCATGGCGCTCATCTGGATTTAGCGGTAATTTCTGTGATCATCAAAGGTTCGGGGTTTTCAGTGGTTCCCTTTTGAGGAGACAACAGTCAAGTATCAGTAACTTCTTAATCAGCCATATAATTAGTTTTATTATCACATATATACGATCAACAGGAGTGCCAAACCCTTTGCTACTAAGGCCAATATTCCCAATATCTGACAGGAATCATTACTGACAACTTCATTTTCAGAGTTTACTCCCCTATGAGTGCAAATTATTGAGCACTCCTTCCCCTTCTGTTCTCACAGTGAAATAGACAATTTGTCACTTCATTGTCTGTTTCACACTGGGTTAGAGAGGCCTTGACCCCTACTTCAGTCACAACTATTCTGGTAAGACATATCAATACCATAAGACATTACATTTCTATTTGTCAGAACAAGACTCCCCTGATTTGAAGACTTTGCAGTGTGATGCGTGAATCCAGATTTCTTTTTCCTCTAGTTTCACTGATGTGGCAGTTGTCAGTAAAACTTGATAAGGAGCCTCGTATCATGGTTCAAGACTTTTTATGTTTCCTTGTGACTACCCAGTCTCCAGATCTCAGGGAATGCGTACCTATATCAAAATTAGGGTCTGGAATGGAAGAGAACACTTGACCATGTACTTCAGTTAGCTGTTTCTGTAATAAGGCAACATAGTTCAACAAATCACAATGTGAATGCTGTAGTTGCTGTGGAAAATAACAGCCTGTTCTGTGTGCTGTGCCAAACAGAATCCCATATGGTGTTTAACCTGTGTCTTTCCTAGGAGTGTTTCTTACTGAGTGCAGGGCCATAGGTAAATATGAAATACATGGCAGGCCTGTTTCAGACATTATTTTTTGTATCTTCAATTTCAGAGTACCATTAAGGCGCTCCACACGTCCCAAACTTTGGGGTCTGTAGGGGGTGTGAAGAGCAGATATGATTCCCATGTCTTTTAACAGTTCCTGGAACCCTTGCCCAGTAAAGTGTGTCCCTCTGTCACTTTCAATGACCTCTGGTACCCCATATCTGCAGATTACCTCACTCATAATTTTCTTGGCTACTGTTTTAGCACTTGCTTTCTTACACGCCCATGCCTCTAGCCAGTGACTAAAGAGGTCGACACAGATGAGCACATTCTCATAGCCCGAGCATTTGGAAAGTTGTATAAAGTCTATCTGTATCCTCTGAAAGGGATACTGCACCTGGGGTGTGCTTTTCTGTGGAGTTGGGACAGACTTACCCAGGTTATTCTGTGCACAGATTAAGCATCCTGCCACTAACGTCTGTGCTGCTTGGGCGAACCCTGGTGCTAACCATAACCTGTTAGTGAGTTAGCAACCATAGCACCTTTCACCAGATGCACTTTCCTGTGTGTTATATTGACCATAATGGGATAAAGTGCTTTTAGCAGACACAAACGCTGACCTTTACACCACTCTCCTTGCACTATCATCATCATCATCATCATCATCATTTATTTATATAGCGCCACTAATTCCGCAGCGCTGTACAGAGAACTCATTCACATCAGTCCCTGCCCCATTGGAGCTTACAGTCTAAATTCCCTAATATAGACACACACTCACACACAGACAGAGAGGGAGACAGACAGTGAGGGAGAGACTAGGGTCAATTTTGATAGCAGCCAATTAACCTCTTAGTATGTTTTTGGAGTGTGGGAGGAAACCGGAGCACCCGGAGGAAACCCACGCAAACACAGGGAGAACATACAAACTCCACACAGATAAGGCCATGGTTGGGAATCGAACTCATGACCCCAGTGCTGTGAGGCAGAAGTGCTAACCACTAGGCCACTGTGCTCCATGTTTTGCCCAAGCCTTTTTCTCATTCTCTGTTTCTTGTTTCTGCATAATTTGGAGTGTGGTACGGTCAAACCTTGGGGTCAGGGGTCACCATGTAAATAGACTCCTCTTGGGGTACTGGGGCTATAGCGGCTTCTCATGCGGCCTGGTCTACCAATTTATTTCCCACAGCTTTTTGGGTAGTGACCCTGGTGTGTGCCATCACCTTCATCACTGACAGTTTGGAGGGCAGCTGTAATGCGGTGAACAGTGCCCTGATATGTTCAGCATGTTTGACTGGTTTGCCTGCTGAACCCATAAAGTGCCTACTTTTCCATATGGGGCCATAGCCATGCGCAATTCCAAACGCATCTATGTACATCTATATGCATCTATGTGAACCATCTACAAAAAGGTTGATGTCTGCATCTGGTAATGGTGTATTTTTAATGTCAGATAATGTCAGATAAAACCAGAGATTCTTGCCTCATTAGTTCTACACAATCATGTTCAGAAACATTTCTGTGTGTATATTTTTTCTTATTATTCCAACTGGGATTCCCCCAGATCCCTAGGAGAACCCTGATGCGTCCTCCCATCTTTTGAAACATGCAAAAATCATGTAGCCGGATTCAACATTGTGCACCATTTAAGTGTAACATTACTGGGAGTTAGTAGTGCTACTTCATATTTTGTAAGTCTGGCCGCTGACAGATGTTTTGTTTGTGCTTGGTTTAAAATTTCTGTCACAGCATGTGGCACCATTAATGTAACTGGGTGTCCTAGTACAATATCTGTGTCACTCACCGGACTGTAAGTGCCATTTCTCCTGTGTTCAGAAACCGTGGCCGTTCGCCATCCTGAGGGTCTGCGCATGTGCAACCCTTATGAAACCTTCAGTACCTGTTGCTTTTAATTGATTGGATGATCAGGCAACCCTCCCTATTTAAACCACCTGTGATCATTACCTGGTTGCCTGATCTTGGAGTCTCATTCCCCATGAGCCTCTGAAGGTGTTCCTGTGTTTCCTCGTGTATTTAGCTCCAGCTGATTCCTGTCTACTACGATTGTGGTTTCCAGACCACTTCAACTCTCCTGTGTTCATCGTGTCTGCACTCAGCTGATTCCTATCTGCTACTGCTGCCGGATTCCAGTCAGCCTCAACTCTCCTGTGTTCAGCGTGTCTGCTCTCCGCTGCCTCCGTTACTACTGTCGGGTTCCAGACCATCTCAATTCTCCTGTGTTCATCGTGTCAGCTCTCCACTGATTCCTATCTGCTACTGCTGCCGGATTCCAGACCGTCTCTACTCTCCTGTGTTCAGCGTGTCTTCCCTCCGCTGCCTTCACTACTACTGCCGGATTCCAGACTGCCTCTACTCTCCTGTGTTCAGCGTACCTTCCCTCCGCTGCCTCCGCTACTCTGCCGGATTCCAGACAGCCTCAACTCTCCCGTGTTCATCATGTTTCCAGTTTTACTTACTACTGCTTCCTGAGTATTGCTCCGTTGATTACCGGTTACCTTCCGTGCGCTGCACCAACCTGATTACCGCTTCCATCCTCCAGTGGTCTCTCCTCCTGCCGGCGTTCAGCCGTTCAGGTATCCCTGCACGTCTTCTTGACAGCCTGCTCTCCTGAACCGCGGTATGCATACTTTCCATTGACTTTGCTATTATATTGCATATCCGTCTGGACTGTGTTGTGTTCATCTCCGGAGTCTTCTATCTACTGAAGCTATTGTTACTATTGACTTTGTTTCCTATTACCTGGATCGCTATAGTGACTTTGTATACTTCAAGCAGCTCTTGTCAGTTATTATTATATTGTGGCTATCATCGTGGGATCAAGTTCCGTGTGCCCCGTGTATCCTCTGCATTACATTTATCTCCTTGTGCCCCTCCTCACATATATATAGCAGTGGTACAACTTGCTGACGCAGACCACTGACTCCTGTTTCCCTTTGGCACCAGTTTCAAGTATCCTCTCACATAAGCAGTGGTACAACTTGCTGTACGCAGACCACTGACTTCCCCGTTACCTACTTGCACCTGGAATCCATTCCTTCACTATAGACAGTGGTACAACTTGCTATACGCAGACCACTGACTCTCACTACCTCCTCTCTACTCCTGGACATTCCTCCTCACTATAGCAGTGGTACAACTTGCTGTACGCAGACCACTGACTCTCCTCACGTTTCCTTGTCCATCTGGTTCCTCGTGTACATCCATCTAAGTCATTACCAGTTGCTGCTAGTCATAGACTTTCCTTGAGCATTCTCTCACCATCTGCTGATTCTCCTGTTCCGTTGTCACCCTGCTACCAGAGGACCATAGTACCAGCTATATAACTCTGGTAAGAACATCATCTGGTGATATCCTGGGCAAAGACTCCTAGTGCCCGTGACAATCTGTACTCTTTTAGAGCACTAGGGCAGCTGCAGCTACTGCTTTTATGCAGGTGGGTGCTACTCGTATAACGTGGTTGAACTGTGTAGAGTAATACGCGGGTGGCTTGGATAAATAATGTGAAGGACTTGTCATAATCTGGCAAAGCCAGAGCTGGCGCTGAAGTTACTTCAGCTTTAAATTAGTTAAAAATTTGGTTCTGCTCAGAGGAGAGTGCAAATGGCTTGGTAATGCAGGAGCATGGATAATAGCTCATAAAGTCTTAAGGCTTTTTTTCATTTATGTACAAACATTGAATTCCCAACAATGCATTCCCATACCCAAGATACAACAAAGTATTTACGGTATATGATGATAACAGTACAGTAAATAAGGGCAGTGAATGTCTTTACATCACTGATTGACTATTATGAGGATAAAAATAAAAACCTTTTTCCTATCTACCATAATTTGACATTATATTGCATTACTTTCTTTCAAACCATCTAATATAAAATGCGTTTAAAAACAAAACAAAACACCATTTCATATTCAACAATGTTAATCCATTTTTCCTTCTCTCTTCAAAAACATACCTTCTAACCTTCTACAACATACAGAAAAACCACCTAGTTCATGCATTTGCTATGCGAATAGCCCATAAAGTCTAATATCTCTTTCCAAAACACAGTAGACATTACTCAGCATAGTTTACTTTATTTAAATCCTTAATTAGTGTCTGCTTATGTTTCTTGTGACTGTGAACCAAAACATATTGCAAACTTCTCTTCATTGGGAGTTGGATAAATTCAATCTGGATTACCTAAAGGGTCTTTCTCTGTAGCTGGAGACCTTCTGTGAAGGGGCAGTCCTTAATCTCACAAACAGGGAATGTCAAAGAGACGTGTCCTGGGCGAGCGTTCAAAACCACTCCTTTCTCATCATCACCAAGTACAGCCCCTTTGTATGACTCTGATGTGTCTTCCTGGATTTTAATCATTCCATCACAAACAGTCCTCTCAAAAAGTTCCAGGCATTCAGCCATTTTGAAAGCAACACTGCTCCTCTCATAAATCAGAGTACTCTCTTTAGACACCTCTCATTGAGTCTGCAAATCACTCAGCATTTTTTCAACAGAATCTCCCATCACCAAATATTCACACATATTTTCAGATTCTTTGATTTCCGTACCGAAAGTACAAATATATTCACTTAGACTAGTCTCGCTCACAGACAGCATTTTATCTCATAACATTTCTATATGGGCAAACCCCCCTGATTTTTGAAAACATTCATCAGCGCCATTTTCACACAGATTAAAACTGCCTGTAATATCTGCATGTAAAAGCTCTCTCCCACCTTTCTCTTTTAACTTACAGTAAAAGTTATTTTTCTCAAATTCACAGACAAAATTATTTTGCTCAAATACAGAAACAGCTAGTTGGACCCCATCCAGCTGGAGGTCAGTGTTTTCTCCTGACACTATCTGTACATTATTTACAGTCTGGTCTGCTCACTGTTTTGTACAGTGACAGACCAAAGATTTTAAAACTTGTTTTGCATATCTTCAAAAGCTTACAATTAACCATTGCAGGCATTACATTTACAAATGTCCAAATTTTTCGCCCTTAAAACAAAAACAGAAAAAAGTCACTTATAGGGGAAGAAAAATTAACTGATATCTTCCAGCTTACTGCTGTGGAACTACAAGTCCCCTTTTAGCAATTTTACATATATCGTCAAATAACAAAAACAGAGTCTGTCTCCAAGATTTCTTTCACATTAAAGTCTTTAATACGGAATAAGGGGGGAAAAGACATTCCATGCTTTCAGCTTCTGATGCATTTAGCATCTCCACATATATTGCAACTTTCCAGATCTCTTAACTTTCCTGTGCCACCTGTCGAAGTCAGCTAATTGGATAAAGTAATATCAATTAATATCTAACAACTTGCTCGTCTTTGTCTGAAAATTATGCGTACAGCACGCTACGGCGTGGAGAAGCGTATCCAGCTGCAACATGTGGCAATAACAGGTTTTACACATTTACACACATTTACACGAACATACACATTTGTAATTAGTACACAATAATTGTAGTTGCAACACATAGTCATTTATGTTAAAATGTAGCAATGTTTACGGTTAATATTATAAGTTATATACATGTTAGTGAAATCAAATGTTCAGGTTACAGAAAACATGTCATGTTTAGTATCAATTTTATCCCCTATTTATACTCAGCTGTCCGGTTCATTAGCCGTAGGATCGCACATTGCATACTTTAGTTAGCGATGATAGGGAATAAATGTTTAAAATGATATTGTCTGTGTAATGTAAATAGACTAGTTTAAACTGGATTCTTGGCGGGAAAATCGGAGTGCATCTCCTGGTTAGCTGACCCCCACCTTTGGATATTTTCATTTGAACTGGCCTATGACCTGCATTACACTGGACCCTCATGAAGCCTGGACCTATAGAAGCAAGCCACATCATCTGCATTGTTTTACTGTATTCACTGACTGTATATAAGTAGGGGCTCTGGACCCAATGGACAGACTACTTGACCACAGCCTTCAGAACTGAATGACTGTACACTGGATCCAGGGCGCCTGCGATAAGTAACGGCTGTACTTATTTTATTCTGATTGTTATTTTGCTACTTTTGGCTATTAAATCACATTGTACTTTGGAACCACATTACGGCAATCGACAATCGTTATTGGATAGCAACTAGACGTGCATAACAAACCTCAAACAATCTCTGGGGGTTTGGTCTCAATACCCCTTTCTTTCTTGTCACATTACCACTTGCAACACCCTTGTTTCTTCATTTACACATATCAATTCCTTCTTTGCCTATCCCCACTTTCTTGAATGATTCCGGCAGACCTACATTTCCTAAAATCTTTGCACATTATATCTATTGAGGAACTGCTGTCATTTATCTGTTTACTATCTATATATCCCAAATTGACAGTATTCTGTTGAGTCCAAATACGGACTCTTATCTAGTTTCTGTGGGATGTCCTTGTATTGGACGTCCTGTTTTCTGTGGACTTTTTGTAGTGGATGTCCTTGCAAAATAGCTTTTTTGACAGTATCTGGGACGAAGGTTTGTGAAACTCTTCTAAACTTTGAGCAGATTACAGAATCTGCCTTTGAAATTTTTCTGGGGATTGTTTCTAAAGTGTTCACCCAATGTTCTCCTACACGTGTGTCAATATATTTTCTTTAAATGTGACAACCTAATATGGCTGTGAATTCTCTGTAGTTGTGTTCTGGGAGTGCATGTAAAACGTGATATTCAGAATATATGCCCCCTTATTTGCAAGCATACACTTTAGTCTATTGCCTCCCTTACTTTCTTGAGTCCTGCTATCAATACAGGACTCAAGAAGGTACTCTCTTTCTGTAAAATCAGCAGGCATTTACACCATTTACACGAGGGACATCTGGGTTTCTCAAAAGGGTAAGTCCCTTATGCCTTCAATACCCGTGCGTTCTTTCCAAAAGATGTATATTATACCCAAAATTACCACTATTACAAAAAATATGGATTCTATGTTCATCTGCTTTGTCAGTATTCAGATATCTGGGAACAAACTGTCAACAAGTTATTGTTCGGACAAAGACAAACTTCCAGCCTCTGGCGCCCATTTCACAAGTAACAACGAGAAAACGCGCAGAACCCTGATCAGACACAATGGGCGATTTTCTCAACACTTCAAACGTGTTTTATTAGCCGTCACTTAATTCAGCCTTGTATAAGCTAGGAAGTCTTAAGACGTAACCCAGTGATCACACTTCGCGAAGGACGAGGACAAGCCTCTGTTGCGGGTGTATTTGACTTTTTATCCTTTATAAATCATACAATAGGCACAAACACATGCACTTAAAATTCACTCATCTTTCAAAAATCTAATTAACAATACAATTAAAGTAAACAAATTGGGTTAGTACCGTATTATATTAATCAGATAATACTTGAGATTCACAAATTTGCATGTCGGGTGCCTCAGACAGACATGAGGTGACCCAGAATAGGTAGAATCTACGTCCTTTTATGATCGGTCCTCTGAAGAAATCACTTACTGTGCTGAATCACGTTAGAAAGGAGAGTACTCGTGGCTGTCTATTCAAAACATACAGTACCTGATTCCCCTCTGTCTGCAGCCTCCGTTCTCTCCCCTCTATCTGCAGCCTCCGTTCTCTCCCCTCTGTCTGCAGCCTCCGTTCTCTCCCCTCTGTCTGCAGCCTCCATTCTCTCCCCTCTGTCTGCAGCCTCCGTTCTCTCCCCTCTGTCTGCAGCCTCCGCTCTCTCCCCTCTGTCTGCAGCCTCCGCTCTCTCCCCTCTGTCTGTCTGTAGCCTCCGCTCTCTCCCCTCTGTCTGTAGACTCCGCTCTCTCCCCTCTGTCTGCAGCCTCCGCTATCTCCCCTCTGTTTGTCTGCAGCCTCCGTTCTCTCCCCTCTGTCTGCAGCCTCCGCTCTCTCCCCTCTGTCTGTAGCCTCCGCTCTCTCCCCTCTGTCTGCAGACTCCTCTTTCCTGTACTCACCTTAGCTTCCTCACTTTTCTTCCTTTCTCTTCTTGCGCGCCTTTCATTTCTTCTTTCTTCTGTCTCCTATCGGCTCCTCTACACTGGCAGCGTCGTGACGTCACGACGCTGCCAGAAACCAGGCGCCGGGTGCATTTTAAAATGCGGTGCTGCGCTGTAGCAGCACCGCATAATTGAGGGCGGGCGGCCGATCTGCCCTAGGCGATCGCACCGCCAGCATTTATTTCTAAATTATTACTGGGTCCCTCTCTTCAGTGCCGCCCTCCAGAGCCCGGCGCCCTAGGCAACTGCCTAACCTTGCCTAATGGGAGCGCCGGGCCTGACCGTGAGCTATGCTAGGACAAGCAGAAACTTATATTTAACACTCTCTAGTAAATACTGAAGAACCTGAAGAAAAGAAAGCGATTAATACCTCTGCTTTTTCCTTAGTATCATTTATCAATTCACCCATCTCACTTCTTAGGGGTCAATCAATGTCCAGACAATTAAAATCCCCCATAATTAAAACTTGACCTAGTTGTGTAACCTTTTCAATTTGCTGTAGAAGTTGGGTTTCCTCAGTCATACTAATATCTGGCGGTTTATAGCATATCCCTATCAGCAACTTCTTTGAACTTTTTCCTCCACCCACAATGCCTTTATATTATCACCAATATTCTTGTAAATAACTTCCTGAATACTTGGTTTTAACTCTGGCTTAATATAAAGACATACTCCCAGGGCCGGTGCTAGGGTCCATGGCGCCCTAGGCAAAATCGGCGCCCTCTCCCCCCCCCTGCAAAAATCGGCACACTCCTCCCCCCTCACCCCGTCTTTTCTTACCTTGTCTCACCACCGCCGCCTCTCTGCTCCGTCTCCTCCCCTCCACTCACTGACACTAGTGAGTGGAGGGGAGGAGACGGAGCAGAGAGGCGGCGGTGGTGAGCAATAGCCTCTCCCCCCTCCCCCGTGCATCTGCATGCTGTGCGGCGGCCGTGACAGGTATGGTCAGCGGTCGCCGCACAGTTTTAAAATTAATTTCCAGTTCTCCAGGCGCCCTCCAGAGCCCGGCGCCCTAGGCAAGTGCCTAACCTTGCCTAATGGGAGCGCCGGGCCTGCATACTCCTCCTCCCTTTTTATTTACCCTATCCCTCCTGAAGAGACTATAGCCTTCCAAACTGATTGCCCAGTCATGTGTATCATCGCACCAGGTCTCCTTAATACCTGTACTATCATATGGCTCATTCTCTGCTACAAGTTCTAACTCCACCATTTTACCTGTCAGGTTTCTTGCATTTGCAAGCATACACTTAAGTCTATTGCCTCCCTTAGGTATTTCTTTTTGCTTTAAAAGGGGTCTCTCTTTATCGGCTATTATTCCCTTTCCCCCCTCTTCACCCACCTTGACTTTTGTTAAATTCCTCCTTACTTCTCTCATTGTCTATCCGATAAATACTTGCTTACCCCTCCTCCCCACCGAAGTCTAGTTTAAAATCTCCTCCAACCTCCTAACCATCCTCTCTCCTAGCACAGCAGCCCCCTCCTCATTCAGGTGCAATCCATCTCAACAATAAAAATCATCAACTGACATCAGTCCAGTGCTCTAAGAATCCAAAACCCTCCTTCCTACACCAAGCATTTAGCAATGCATTATCCTCCCTAATCTCCTGCTGCCTCCCTGGACTAGCGCATGCACAGGTAGTATTTCCAAAAATACTACCTTGGATGTCCTTGCCTTAAGTTTGCAACCTATGTCCCTGAATTCATTCTTTAGGACACCCCATCTTCCTCTAACTCAGTCATTGGTGCCAACATGCACAAAAACCGCCGGGTCATTCCAAGCCCCTCCCAACAACCTGTCCACCCAATCCGCAATATGCCGAGCCTGAGCACCCGGGAGACAACACACTGTGCGGCACGCATGGTCCCAGTAACAGATTGCCCTATCTACCTTCCTAATAATTGAATCCTCCACCACCACAATCTGCCTGGGTCCCTGAGAAACTTTGGACCACTCTATGCTGGAAAGACCGTTCCCCTAGTTGCTAGACGAAGTAGTCTCACCCAACTCTAACAATTCTGAACTGCCTTGACCTCAGTTAACTGTCTAAAACCTGCTGCATTAATGGTGGATATTGGATGCAGATCTAATACTAGCATAGTCGCCATGTCGCCTGTGATCCGCTGTGCGACTGGGTGAGAGCTGTCATACTTGCTTCCTCTTGCAAAAGATTGTTTAATGGTCAATTGTTGTTTTAAACTACTAGTAGTCTTTTTCTTGGTCTGCTTCGGGGATGAAGATCCACCCCCAGCAGCAGCAGCGGGCCTAACACTCGAGGATTCTTCTGAGGGATTCTGGATAGTGGAGGAGTCATCTAGCCTTAGCAACTTGGATGCAGTACTAACGCCGATCGCTAGTAAGGATATTGATGATGCAGGGATTGGAGGTGTAGATTGCAGGTGTTAGGATCCAGCTGAGAGAAGGGAGCTAGTTGATGCTGGACTGCATGTCATTATTTTTTAGTATACGTTTATGATTTTCCCAACAGCTTGCCATGAAATTGCTTCAAATGGCGTAACATGTAGGAGGTTCCTAGATGTTTAAGGTCCCTACCTCTACTGACTGTGACTTTACAAATAGCTACACAACTGTTGTCAGGATTTGGGTCAAAATTATTTTACACATAAAAGGTGGATTTTTTGGTCGTCTTCTTATCACTGACAAGACCTGCCTCGACTGCTGCATGACTTGGCACTGTAGTTCATGGACAGCGCTGTTAGCTTAGCTGCCTTAGGCCCAGTGATAGCTTGTTTTGTGGCGGCCCAAACAACAAAACACTTCAGCCACAAATGTGGCACTCCTAGTTGCTGAAGTGTTTGGTTTGTTAAACTGTACCTGCTACCCCTCCTTTTTCTGTGTAAGTTTGTTACACCTTTTTAACTTATGGGTGGGTGCGTCAGACCGAGGACAATTCCATCTTGCACTGTTTGACATTTTGGCCTTGGTCTATCAGCTTGTGTAACAGTTGCCAATTCAGGTGCCAACAGTATTATTAGGTCGCCAATTCACATGGTGGACAGTATGATTAGGTAGACTATTCAAATGTGGACAGTATTATTATAGGGCTAGGGAAATAGTTAAGAAAAGGTCTAAGGATAGGGACATAGCTAGGGATAGGGACAGGGATAGGTACAGGTCTAGGGATTGGGACAGGGTTAAGGACAGGGCTAGAAATAGGGACAGGGTTAGCATCAGGGATAAATCTGTCTATATTTGAATTGTCAGCTTAATAAATACTGTCTACATTTCAACTGTTGTCCTAAAATTACTATTGACGTCATTATATTGTCGACTTTATAACCTTGTCTAGTCTGCTGCCTATCAATCATATTATGTCAATCCAACATAAGGGTGGGTAGAAGGGCCGAATGACCATTCCATCTTGCACCACTTTTCTTTTTTGCCACTGCTGTTTGGCAATGTTTCCTAGATGTGCTATGAACTGACGTGTGTTTGTGCTGTTGCTCTGTCGATTAATAATCAGCCAGCTCGCTGCAATCTTAGTTTATTGACAGCACTGTTAGTTTAGCTGCCTTAAGCCCATTGTTAGCTTGTTTAGTGGGGACCCAAACAAACCAAGCACTTCAGCCACAAAAGTGGCACTCCTTGTCGCTGAAGTGCTTGGTTTGTTAAACTGTACGTGTCCTTTTTAATATTCAACATAATGGTGGGTGGGGGGGCCCAAGGATAATTCCATCTTGCACCATTTTTTTTCTGCCACTGCTGTGTGGCAATGTTTCCTAGATGTGCTACAAATTGCCATGTGCTTTGCAAAATTTAGCTTTTCCAAGAGACCCAGTGGTGATGCTCATGAGTCAGCACAACATTTTGACATCTGGTCTGGTCTAAAAGAATTGTGCAAATTTTGTGACACCTCTGACATAAATCCAGCTGATCTTATTATCTTATTATCCATATCCAAAGAATGGTGAAGGATTATTTTAATGACAGTGTACAAATAGACAAGTCAGACAGTCCCTTTACATACTGGGAGGAAAACAGGGCAATTTGGAGACCCATGTACAAACTCGCTTTGCAATACCTAAGCTGCCCACTCTCCGGTGTGTACTCAGATACAGTTTTCAGCACAACTGGGAACCTTGTCAGCGATCGGTTTAGAAGGATACTTACTAAAAATGTGGAAAATATTATTTTCATCAAAATGAACTACAAATTCCACTAGGAATGCTTTTACCGACAATTAAATCAAAGTAGAGAGACTTCTATAATGGTGGATCCCAGCGGTGATACATTAATATTGAGTGAAGATGATGTACACACTGATGAGGATGAGAGTGTTGACAACAACATCTTGGCACTGTAGTGTTCATTGACAGCACTGTTAGCTTAGCTGCCTTATGCCCATTGGTAGCTTGTTTTGTGTTGGCCCAATCAAACCAAGCACTTTAGCCACAAAAGTGACACTCCTTGTTGCTGATGTGCTTGGTTTATTAAATTGTATGTCTTTTTTAATATCCAGCATACGGTTGGGTGGGAGGGCCCAAGGACAATTCTATCTTGCACCACTTTTCTTTTCTGCCACTGCTATGTGGCAATGTTTCCTAGATGTGTAATAAATAAACAGCTGTAAGTTTGTGCCGTTGCACTTAGTATCCAGCCAGCTCACTGCAGTCTTTGGCCAAAACTGGATGAAAATATTATTGTGACCTGTGAGGTGGTCATAATTGACTGGAAATTACTGGAAATTAGTGTCATTGGGGCTAATAATAATATAGGAACAAAAGAAGAGCCAAATTAAGTGATATTAGCATATTTTAGCATTTTTTTTTAAATATACAGATCCAAAACCAAAACCAAAACATGTGAAGGCAGTTTTGCCAAAACCAAAACATGAAGTTAATACAGATCCAAAGCAAAAACACGGGGATCAGTGAACATCCCTATTATATTTCCTTTTTAAAAGATTTTATGACCAGTCTTGTAAATTGCCTTCTTTATTTTACTCAGCACAGTGCTATCTTATATCAATCTTTCACTATCGAGAGGGAAAGAAAAAGTAATTGATTCCTTTGATAATTGAGATTGAAATCTTGAATAGTGAATACTGGTTTGTAGAGGTAACTGCCTCTCTTTAGCTCAGTTTGAATTATAAAATGATTAGTACATTTACTGAAAACAGGTATAATAGTAGAATTATAAGCATGAATATACAGTGTTTTCAGCCAATTATCTGGCCAATCACCTGATAGTCGAGTGTTTGGCCCAATATCGTATTAGTGTGTACGCTCCAATGATGAACGAGAATCGCTTCAAAGCACATATTATCATTTTCTTCGATTTCTAAACCAGACTTAAAATCTCGTTCATCGATGGAACGTCGTTGTTCCAATCCTGCAGTGTGTATGTACTCACACCCAATTGCCCGACAAACTGCCAATAGCTCCTCCAACAGCGACACCTTTCTGGGCGTGTATATATAAATATATAATGTTGTCTCTACGTCTCCCACGTGGTGCAGTGTCAAAAAGCCATGTAAATGGGAACAGCAATCTTTTTAATGACGAATCTATAATAAACCTTTTTAACATGCCCTTTATGTCATTTATGTGTTCCTGTATGCAAGTGTACACAACATGCATTGGTAAAACAAATGTGAAAATACATATTGTCATTAAACTACCATTAATTTACTGATGTGACATGTGTCCATCTCTTAAATTCTGTATTATTATATTAACATTATTACGTTTTGTTCTATACCTCTGTATATTTACAATTTTTAAATGTAATAGCAGTAGTAGGAATATATTTATACATATATGTGTATTGATATGTCTATTTTTATAATTCTACCTATTATGCCCATTAATACATCTATGTGATTTTCTTAATATAATGGCAGAGAAGGAATACATTTATATATGTGTATTAATACGTCTACTTCTCTAATTGCACTCATTATGGACACCTACGTCCATCCTGTGTCTGTACCAAAGAAAATGTTCACTGGTTTTGCCTTTATTTCAGGCCTCCTTATCTAGTAAGTGTATCCAATAAACCCGAAAGTTCTTTACAATATCTTCTATTGGTAAACAGTATTCACATTTATTTAAACTGGATGTAATTAAACAAACAAAATTGCAGACATTGCAGAACATCTTAATCTACTAAATAAAATATTGTAAACTTCTGCAGTACTTATGATTATTTTAATGTTTACAGTGGCTACAGGTTTCTAACATTACTTTCTCATACATGTGAAACAAGGTGAGAAAAAGTTGTGGAACTTTTTCTTCAAATCATAAAGCCCCCGATTCTTTCAAAAATTTGAACAACTTTTCCATCTTTTCGCCCACTGCTTTTCCATCACCGGAAGTTATAGCAATATTTGCGCTTGTGTCCTACTTCCAAACTTTTGTCATAAATGACGATGGTATCGAAAAGAAGAAAGGAAAATTATTTAATTATGTGTGACAATGAAACAATGAAAACACAACATCATTTTTAACAATGGCACTACTACCATTTGCTCACCTTTGACACTGCTTGAAATCACTTGATGTGCCTCCTGGGTCTGACCAGTCATGCTGCTGTGCTGGTGCACACTAGCTGAAGTATAGAAGCCATTTTTGTAATAAAATGGTATAGATCAAAGCTTAAGTTTTTAGCCTTTTTAACGATGCTTAACTTCTTTCGGTTCCTCTTTTATTTCCAAAATTTCTATGTCACTGATTTATTTTTTTATAGTCACCACAGTATCTTCTTCCATTTTCAATACAATGAAGGGTGATGATGTATTTCCTTTTCCGAAATCTTTGTTTGTGGGTACTGTGTGCGGTGAAGTTCAGCGTTTTATTTAAATTTATTTAGCATATATTTAGCATATTGCTGCTGGGAGGTCATATATCTGCACAGTGTGTATGGAGTCACAATCTTTTGAGACGATGTTACGGCAGACAAAATCACGGCCTGTAAAAAATCATTTAAAACATGTGTAGCGTGTACAAATGAATCGGCATGTTGATCGGAGCTTCAGTCATTGGTAAAATCGTGTTAGGTAACTCCAGAAGATCACCATCATCATCAACATTTATTTATATAGCGCCACTAATTCTGCAACACTGTACAGAGAACCCTCACATCAGTCCCTGCCCCATTGGGGCTTGCAGTCTAAATTCCCCTAACACACACACACACACACGCACACACACAGACTAGGGTCAATTTGTTAGCAGCAAACTAACCTACCAGTATGTTTTTGGAGTGTGGGAGGAAACCGGAGCACCCGGAGGAATCCCACGCAAACACGGGAAGAACATACAAACTCCTCACAGATAAGGTCATGGTTGGGAAATGAACTCATGACCCCAGTGCTGTAAGGCAGAAGTGCTAACCACTTGGCCACCATGCTACAGAAGATAAACTTTTTCCAGATTCTGTAATAAATTGTGAATTAATTCTTCTTGGCATGTAAAAGCACTTAAATCAGCTTACTATAATTCCATTCTGTTTGAGCAGTGACTGTTCAATCTCCATCTCATCACCACAACTATGCCTGGAGTTGGGTGATAAATTGGGCCCTGACTTAGAAGGTCTGGTTAAAGAGGGAGCAGCCACTGTTTCTATTAGGATCCCCCAGGCAACCGAGAACCAAGGCCAGAAAGGGTAAACTGCTATTACTTCTATTTCCTCCCTTATGATTTACCTCAGTACTTGGTGAATGAGGGGTAACGGAGGGAACACATACCCCAGATTGAAGACCCAAGGTCTCCTTAGGATGACTATTCCTTTTACTTTCATTCTAGCATCTTCTGTGGCACAAACATCTGATAATATTTTGAGACAACCAGACATTGGTGACCTTTATAAGCAGAGATCTTTGTTAGTTGCTAAGGGTTTCATCATCCAATTTCTAAGTTCTTTAAATTGCTCAGGAGGTTTATCCTCATCATCTTCACTGTCCTGTGGTGTACAATACCTGCACAGACTGGCTTCATAAATCGCTGGCTCTTATCACCCACCACATACTATTGTGGGTTTCCTAATTTTCTTCCCTCCTGCTTACTCTGAAACGGTACTGGAGAAAGAAAAAAATACTAACTGCTCTAATAGAAACAAGGCTCTTACTTTGAGCTGGTGCTTTTCAGCTTCTTTGAGGCGGGCTCTAGGCCCAAAATGTCTAAATATTTGTTGCAGAAAGTGTTTCAAATACTAACAGAAGTAACGGGCTGTGCAGCTACACGCTACAGTTTGTATCTCGGGTAACCTGGATGTGCATGGCTGACTAGCTCCTACTGAGGACGTGCTGGCTGGTATCTCCTGCTCTCTTTGGAGAGAGTTATCATGCCCCTGCATTTGTTGCCTCTGAGCGAGCACACAGCAGCCCGGGGAGCCACCGCCAATCTTGGTCAGCATATCAACATTGGTGTGACACCAAGACTTTTGGGATCCATCCCAGGAAAAATAAGGTAAATAACAAAACCTCTCACAGAGCCGTAACTTAGAATTCTAGCGCCCTGGGCGAGAAAGACAAATGCCACCCCCTAGCCCTCAATTTTAACCAAACTAACCTAAAATATTCCTAAATTGCACCCCCCTTCAGCGTTGCGCCCTGGGCGGTCGCCCCTGTCGCACAGCCCTAGTTACGGCCCTGCCTCTCTACACTAACATCTGTCTTGTTCAGCTGGAGAGACTGGAAAATGACACTTGAGGAAAGGAGGAGTCTGGTTATATATCTGGACAAATGTTTATACAATACTTAGGTAGGGTGTGACATTTAAACAATACTCAATTGGGATCAAGGGGCCTAATGTGTCAGTGAAACAAAGGTGCGCTCCTTTAAATTAAGGAAATTTGTGCAAGTGAATCCTCAGCTTCCTGACAGGAGTGGAACCTGGTGATTTCTTCTGTTGCTGTAGCCTATCCACTTAAAAGTTTGACGTGTTGTAGATTCAGAGATGCTCATCTGTATAATACTGTGGTAACACATGGTTATTATAGGGCAACACGGTGGCTTAGTGGTTAGCACCTCTGCCTCACAGCACCGGGATCATGAGCTTGATTCCTGACCATGACCTCTCTGTGTTTGTGTGGGTTTCCTCCGTGTGCTCCAGTTTCCCCCCACACTCCAAAACCATACTAGTAGGTTAATTGGCTGCTATTAAAATTGACCTTAGTCTCTCTTGGTCTGTGTGTGTGTTAGCGAATTTAGAATGTAGAATGGGGTAGGGACTGTTGTGAGTGAGTTCTCTGTACAGTGCTGCAGAATTACTGGCGCTATATAAATAGATGATGATGATGATTTGAGTCACTGTTGCTTTTCTGTTTTCACCTTGCTGTCACTGAATGTTTTTTTTGTTTTGCACACCATTCTCTGTAAACGCAAGAATGATGTGTGTGAAAAGCCCAGGGAATCAGCAGTTTCTGAAATATTCAAACCACCCTATCTGGTACCAATAATTCCACAGTCACAGTCACATCGGTCATATTCCTTCCCCACTTGGGTGTTTGGCCTGAACAACAACTGAATCCCTTGACCATGTCTGTAAGCTTTTATGCACTTAGTTGCTACTACATGCTTGGCTGATTATATATTTTCATTAAGGAGCAGGTGTACCTAATAAAGTGACCGGTGAGTGTATACACACTATCGTGAAAAAACACCAGTAGTCAATTTTGTTAGCGATCAAAATAATCCTTTTATTATAAACAAGCATAATATAAAATATAAACAAATTAAATATTTATTTTGGAGTCATCAAACACAGTCGTTGGGGTTTATTTCTGAACCCTTCTAAAAGGAAGAGCAGAGGTGTTGCCCATAGCAACCAATCAGATATTAACTATCATTTCTATTACATTCTAGAATCTGATTGGTTGCTATGGGCAACGCCTCCACTTTTACGTTTTAGAAAGTTTGATAATTCTTCCTTATTATGTCTTTTCAGATTGGTTTCCAGAGTATCAACAAACAGCTGATTTAGAACATATTTTTAAATATGTATTACACACGTTTGCAGTTTATCATAAACTTCAGCCTAGTACAACAATATTTCGTTATGAGAATATTTGAGAATCAAAGACAATTTTGTACATTTAATCAGAATATTTGTTTAGTATTTTAATTGAGCACCAGCTTGTCTCTATAAATTTAGAATGAGCAAGAAGGTTAAAGCCACTTTTAAAATATTTAAACCAAATATATTTAAAGAGACTAGAGAGAGGGGTCAGTCCAGCAGTTCCCAAAGTGTGCGCCGCGGCTCCCAGGGGTGCCACAGCGCTTTCACAAGGGTGCCATGGCAGGAGGAGAAAAAAACCAAAACTTACCAATCCAGCGGCGCCCGGGACCCAGCATCCTCCCTCCTCGCTTCTCACTGAAAGTCGGGCGTGACGTCATCAGGCCTGACATTCAGTGACAAACGGCAGCAGAGAGGATGCTGGGTCCCGGGCGCTGCTGGATTGGTAAGACAGCAGAAAAGACAGAAGAAATAGAAGAAAGAAGGTTAAGTATGGTAAGTAAAGAAACGGAGGGGAATGGTGATAGGAAACAGCAATGGAGACACAAAAGAATGAAGGAGGAGGCAGAGTGAGGGGATGCAGAGGAGGCAGAGTGTGTGGATGCAGAGGAGGCAGAGTGAGGGGATGCAGAGGAGGCAGAGTGTGTGGATGCAGAGGAGGCAGAGTGAGGGGATGCAGAGGAGGCTGAGTGAGGGGATGCAGAGGCAGAGGAGGCAGAGTAAGGGGATGCAGAGGAGGCAGAGTGAGGGGATGCAGAGGAGGCAGAGTGAGGGGATGCAGGGGAGGCAGAGTGCGTGGATGAAGGGGGCACAGAGTGCGTGGATGAAGGGGGCACAGAGTATGGAGATGAAGGGGGCACAGAGTGCGTGGATGAAAGGGGCACAGAGTGCGTGGATGAAGGGGGCACAGAGTGCGTGAATGCAGTGGGCACAAAGTGCGTTGATGCAGTGGGCACAGATTGCGTGGATGAAGGGGGGCACAGAGTGTGTTGAGATGAAGGAGGGCACAGAGTGTGTGGAGATAAAGGAGGGCACAGAGTGTGTGTATGAAGGGGGGCACAGAGTGTGTGTATGAAGGGGGGCACAGAGTGTGTGGAGATGAAGGAAGGCACAGAGTGTGTGGAGATGAAGGAGGGCACAGTGTGAGTTAGCTGTAAATTATTCTTTGGCAGAAATATAATTGAAAAAAATATATTCTTTTCCCTTGGATTTATGTGTATTATTTTTGCATACAACTAAATAAATATTTCTGTCTAGACCTAAATACTTATTAATTTTTTTTGACCCAACTACTTATAAAACGAGATTGCTCTGTAATTATTCTGGAAGGGTGCCTTGAAAAAATTATGGAGACTCTAAGGGGGGTATTTAATTGTTAGCGAGACCGCTGAAATATTTGCGCTCCAAAAATATTACCGTTAATACGGTAATATTGCGCGTAAATACCATTGATACAGTAATTTACTCGCTGGATTTCAGCGACATATTACCGTATTAACAGTAATATTTTTGGAGCGCGAGTATTTCAGCGGTCTCGCTAACAATTAAATACCCCCCTAAGGGTGGTACAAACTGCAAAAGTTTGGGAACCACTGGGTCAGTCACTGCTGGATACACACTGGACCACCAGGGTGTTTATCTTTCTATTAAATACAATTATAAAGAAACATTGACACATATATTATTTCCATTACCAAGGAGCTTGTAGAGCGACAAAATTGCACAAATGTCAGCAGGTGGGCTGCTGTAATTTGTTTCTGCCCCTGTCACTATAAAAATTAGTTTTTTGTTGTTGTTTTTTTCATATTGGCCGGTTCGCAAAAAGGAAACCCCCGCCCCCCCCCCCCCCCCCCCCCCGACCTGTCCATCTCTTCCACCTCGTATGTCATAGGCAAACCGAGAGGAGGTTTCCTAGTGCCTGGAAACCCCCCTCCAAGCCTGGGGCACGGTATAATTGAGGTGGCTGGACACAGCCCCAGATTCAAAACAGCTCTGCTCAAAAAGAGAGAGCTGCGTGCACCTAACAGTAGTGCATGCAGCATTGCCCATGTATATTACGGGGATAGGAAGAGATGGAGAGCAGTCAAGCACTGTCTAATATTATAGCCACTCCCCCATGCATGCTGGTCACGCCCACTGGCGGTGTGATGTGGAAACCTCCCTCTGCAAATCCTGCGTTTGCCCCTGTATGTTGCACACTCATGTACCCCACAAGTGTCATGACCCACGAATCCATGCACTTACTTGTAATACCAGGTACATTTGTGAAAATATAGTCGCATTAGGTCACAAAAATAAAATAAAATTGTACTTTCGTAAATGAGCCTTACTAGGTTGCATACAATTCTGTTTTCTCTCCTGCAGCTCTATAACCTCCCACCACTAGATGTCGCTACACAATTAACGTGCGACACTAGACTCTGGCGCCGCTTTACCTCTCGGCCTGGTTGGTGTTCAGGAGCGTGTACGGAGCACAGAGAGGGAGAAGCGGGAGCTGATATCACGTATACTACGCGGGGTTGAGGCCTACTGAACCATGGGCAGGGAGTCACGGTGAGTGGTACCCCGTGTTTACATATAGTGCGTGGCAGAGCTGGTTGTTTGCGTCGCCGCAGTTAGGACTAAGATTAGAGCTGACCTGTGTCACTCTTGCTCAGTACAGGACAGGTGTCTCTGTGTGATGCTGACTATTGTCGGTGTTACTCAGGCTGCATGTCCAGCGTGGTCAGCAAGGAGGGTGGCCCCAGATGTTAAAGCTTGTCCATGTGTTATGTTGTCCTCTGAAGTGTCTGGGGTATTTTTTGACAATATTTTCCAGCTGCAAAGTACATTTCACTTTACTGGACCTATTAGATACCATTCCCAATGTCTATTCCAATTCTCTGAGCTTTAAAGAAGTTGATGATTTACAATGTAAAAAATACTCTACTGATGGCAATTTTAGTTTACCTGAAAAAGACAACCCAGTGTTGTGTGAGCCAAATAATGGGTGACATTCTGGAGGACAACATATGTCCAAAGAGTCCCTATTTTTGTCGGACTGTTCCTGAATCATAAAAGGGGTATATTTGGATATCGAGTGGGTGTGGTCTGAGCAGATCACATGAGGGGATTGTGTCCAGTTTTTGCATTTTTAAACTGTTGGGAGGTGTTCTCCTCCCAAGTAGCCTGGTGTTTGGCAGTGCAGTGATCAGCTGCTCAGACTTCCTCTCACTAGGTGATGTCTGGGGCAGGGCCAAACACTGCCCACCTCACCCTTTCCCACTGCACAGTGTCCTCAGTACACGCACATACTTTTCCATATGCACCTAAATTGCCACTTGCTCCCTACACCCAGGTTTATTGTGGCATTGTATTTGAATTGGGGGTGGGTTAGAAGTGTTCCTGTCCCCCTATGTTTCACCTCTACTCTCTCATGTCTGCCCACTCAGAATACATGCATGGGTAATTGTGTTCATGCATGTATTCTGCTTATCTGTACCCATTGTTCTTGTTTGTATGTTATCCCTGCGTCAAGCTGGGTACACACTACACAGTTTTCATCCAATAATCGGCTAAATCAGCCGACATACGACCGCTCGTTCAAAAGTCGGGTCATTGTGTGCAGTGACACGATGGTCGAAAGTCTGCCCAAATGGACGATTATCGCCTCATTTGGTTGGTCGTACTGTTTAATATTTTCGTTCCAATCTCGTTTCTGTTGTGTAGTGTGTATAAACTTCCGACCGATCCACAACAGTGAGTACGAAATTACAGTCATTGCTCACGACAACATAGCTGTAAAAAGTCGCTAAAGGGACGTCCGTTCTTCCCTTTATCGTCCTAAACAAGGCTAGTGTGTATGCAGTCCATGGACCGAGAGATGGGACCATCGATTGCATGTAAAATCGCTCGGCATAAAAAGTTGGTGGAAAATTCTGTAGTGTGTACCCAGCTTTAGAAGGGGTTTCCTCCGTGTGCTTTGGTTTCAGAGTCCAAAACATTATTGTGTGAAGTTTCTGTGGTTGAGAATTTAGACCGTACTGCACTCGGCCAGGGACTGATGTGAATCAGTATGACGGTGATTAATCTCTTTAAATTGCAATGTAACAAATTATCACTATATAAATAAATTTTAATAATAATGGATTTGTTTCCACCGGAATACTGTTTAACTAGCAAGTGTTGACAATGTATGTGTGTATATATGTAAATACAGGTGTATTATTCCTCTTATTGTTAAAGTTTCCCTAATGTCCACTAACGGCCAGATTCATCAAGGAACATTTTCTGAGCTCAACCTGCGTTAAGTATTATACGCACACATTTATGCTTTGCATGCTCCCGAAATCAAGGCACGGATCTCTAGATATGTGTGCTTTTGAAATCGGGGGCAGGTCTGCTGTGCTCTACTACAGAAGACGCTGCAGGATACGTCCCATACCTCTGTGGATTATAAATTCACAAGAGAGCCGAGAGGAAAATAGAAAAAAAAATGTTGCATTCATTCACTTGTTAATATTAAAGGCATTAATGATGAAACAGTTAAAGTTTAATTTTTTTCTCTCCATGAAATACATTTATTACAATGTTGGTAATGTCTACTGAACATAAAATTAACTTTTACAGTTGCACGTGTTTGCAAACACATGTTATAGCATGCATACGAAACTCAACATTACTAATCAAGACTAGCCTCTTAGGTGGAGCAAGAGATACGGCACAACAACAAGTAAGACGCTAAGAGCTGAATTCGGATGTGGCAGCGTGCACTTGAGTTTGGCACTTCCCTACTGTACATTGACTACGGCAAAACGCCCCTTCCCTGCCCATTTCACTCCCAGAATTCGTAGGCTGTAGTAAGTGTCTTTGCGTTCGAACACCCAGCGGGCAGAGCTGTGCTCAGGGATGTATCTCCCGGTTCTGGGCATGCGTGGAGTGATCTTGTGGATGATACGCTTAAAATCGGCAGATATGTACCTTGATGAATCAGGCCCTAAGTGTTGACATCATGACACACTGTCTCTTATATTATATTTTAAACATATATTAGAATCACATTTTGTATATGTGTGTGTCCAGGTGGAGAATGGCTGTGATTGTAAATAGTCCATCTTTCATATGTCCGGTAGTTAATTATGCAGCCTCACTTGACCATTGTAGAAGCAGGACCCATCATGGTTGTCATAAGAAAAAGGACAGTGCAAAAATCTAGTAGACTAGTATACATTAGTTGCCAGATATGTTTTTGTTTTGTGGGGGGAAAAAACGTAGCTGATACAAAGAATATAAAGTTGAGACATATCTGTTGCCAAGAATAATTTGCTGAGCCTTATAAGCCTTAATATGCCACGTATTGCAAACAATATGGCCTGATGCATATCCCATACAATATGGTAGTGTTCCCACCAGATGTTATGTTTTATATTTTCAGATAAAATTATGTTCTAATACATGTCTGTGGTTAATACCTAGGGGTTCGGTTGGGGGTTTGTTGCCATTTGTGGTTTTAGTTGAAGTTGAGGATCACAGGAAGGATTGTGCTTTGTGCTAACTTTACACTTATAAATGAAATTGTAAGCCGAGCCAGAATAATTTTACTTCAATGATTTTATTTTAATATTTAAGAAGGCAATGTGGCTCTGATTGTGGCAGTAGAGAGAAATCTGAAATCCAGCAAGGATTGGTGTTTAGGGATGTGGAGAAGGTGTCTGCACTGGCAGCCCTGATTTCTGTCTGTGTTTGCATCAAGACTAATGCTTTATTGGTGTAACGTAGACGAGCTTGGACACACCTATTGTTTTGGACTTCCGTGTATACACATGTTTTTTCAGTCCCAGCCTCTATGGAATAATAGAGCCATTGCATCTAAAGGAGACATCGGGGGTAAATGTATCATACCCCGGTTTTTCCATCTCGCGGGAGATCGGCGTCTTCGCAGCTAAAATTTAAAGGGGCGATGGCTTGTAAAGGCTTGTACAAGCCATCGTCCCTTTAAATATTAGCTGCAAAGACGCCAATCTCCCGTGAGATGGAAAAACCGGGGTATGCTACATTTACCCCCTGATCTCTCTACTGCGACACAGGAGATTTCTATACAAGTGAGCGTTACCAAAGTTGCGGCAAGGTACCTTATCAGCATATTGTGGATATACGAGACCCTATACGTGCCAGGAGCATGTGAGCTTCCCCGGTCGTATGCTTTCTATCCATAGCCCTTAACTCCTTTTTACCTATAGGAGGAACTGCTTTTCAAACATCATCGTTTTACCACAATTTCTTCCCTTTTAGGGAATATTTATATATATCGCTACATATAGAATCTCTAAACCTGTGTCTAAACTATTGTATATATACCTACAGAGCTCTGTTAGGCATTAAGGTGGTATAATATCCAGCTCGGTCCATGGATATACTATATACAATTTTATGTGTATCATAATAATTTTATATATATATATGTTTTAATAAATTTGTGGTATTTCATACATCAGCGCTGCCACTACATGTATTGTTTCTTTGTATCTATTAATTTGTGACGAGATCAGTACTCGTCATCAGTGGCTGGCTGCAGGTGTATTTATCATATGATTATATATGTTTTATATCCTGCCATACATATTATATATGGTATAATATAATTATCCTAACCAGCGCTGGGTTTATTTTCTTTGTTGTTTATATTGATCTTTATTGGTGTGTGCCTGCTTTCAGAGACAAGTCTTATTCAAGGACATTTGCATCCACGGCATGGGCTTTTTGGGTTTTTTAGCAGTTTTTAAAAGTTTTAAGCTCTCTTTCTCCTAGGCATTACCGTAAACGTTCATCATCACGTGGCCGCTCCGGCAGTAGGTCAAAAAGTCGTTCTCCACCTGACAAGAGAGCTAAGAGAGGAGAAGAGCGCCGGTCCAGGAGCCGTGAGCGAGAGAGAGAACGTAGAAGGGAGAGATCACGCAGTAGGGAACGCAGAAGATCACGGTCCAGAGATAGAAAGCGCCCAGGGTAGGATTTGTTCATTGTTTTTTTTTGTTTTTTTTAAGATTATATTTGTGTTCAGGAAACTCCTATTATAGATTGCCATTTAGGAAGATCAAATTATTGCTCTAGCAATTTATTTTTGTTTTTTCCAAGATGAGAAAAAAAAATATTTTGTTTTTTCTTTTTTTTGTTATGGCACTGAATTATTTATTTTTATGATAGCCGCCGACCAAGCAGAGAGAGGGAGCGCAGCAGGGAGAGGAGAAGATCACGCAGTCGCGAACGAAGACGATCGAGAAGTAAAAGCCGCAGTAGACGTTCGCGCTCCGGTAGCCCTAGCAAAGCCAAAAAGGGAGAAATAAGGTAATTATAAGCTGGAACTCACCCTTGGTGTATGAAATTTAAGTTAAATTTCTGAATATATTTTGTTTTTTAAAATTTTGAGAGCAATACACATTTGGTTGTTGCTGTGCATATGGGGTAAAAATACATGGGTGATAAAGCCAAAGGTAAATTCTCGCCGTAAAGTAGTTCCATCTTTCCCATACATCAGCTGGAAAGTGGGTTTGTCATTGGGAGTACTGATTGTGAGAGTAGGTTGGTCAATGGATCGGAAATCTGTGAGCCAGGCAGTGAAGTGGTAGACTGGACCTGGATAGCAACATCTTGTTGGAGCAGAGAGAAGAGACAGATAATATGAACTTCAACGTGAGAGAAGGAGAGCGGGTTCTGGGGGTATGACTCAGAAGGTGCAGTGTGGAGAAATTAGGATTCCCTTTTTTTGGTTCTGGGAGTGTCACTCGTTGGAGCGAGCTGCAGGGGATGCAGTGTCAAAGGAGGTAAGCCAGCTTTTATAATGACAGGTGTTTGAGGGATTTTAAAATATATCCATATATCATGGATGGATGTGAGTTTGTTGCAAACAGATCTTTGGTTTCAAACACAGGAGAAGGGTGCGAGTTAAGTTGAAGTGATTGGAAATCTGTGATGGGCGGGAAGTTGTAGGATGGGGAAGAGAAACCTGAGTTGATAGTGGGGGTTACACAGTGACGGACTGGGTGTTATTGGCAGGATGAGAGAAAGAGGACACGGGAGGATAATTTGTGGGTGAGAGGTTTGTTTCTGGTGTAGTTCTGTGAGTGAGCAGATAAGTGAGGGAGGAATTAATGATATGTGGGAAGTGAGGAGAAATAGAGAAGGTATATTTGACAGATGCATAGCGGTGGGATGTGAGAGTTGTAGGTTACTTAGGGTATTGAGAGAATGAGGAGGAGCATTTAATCAGGGTATTGAAGGTGCAGTTGTTTCATACATTTTGTCCTCAGAAGTGTAGATAATAGATAATAGAATGTATTATTGGCAGGTCTGCATTAACATGCCACATCTCAGGGGCATCTTGTGTAGAGAAATGGGGGGCCTGTGAATATAACATTTCTGTTTGAAAAACACTAAGGACACATGTGGGATGGTACAGTGTGATATGTATAGGTATGGTTAAGTCTGAGTAATCAGTTACTTCTGACCAGAAATTAGGTATATGAAAACAGCTCAGGGAAGTACAAATGCTTCTTTTGAACATTTGTACTGGATACTCATGTGCTGTAATTAAGTCTGACAAGTGTTTGTAACCTGGATGGATGCTCTGCTAGTCTGTCTCAGGGCCTCCCCCAAAGCCTTTTTGTATATATGTCCAATATCTTACTCATGCAGATAATTTAAGACTTTTTGTCAATATTCACTCTAAACTGGAAGCAGCAATCACAAGGCCTCTCTAGGATCCTACTGTGCACCAGCTGCGTGATGGAACTTAAGATATCTAATAGCAAAGTAGCATTTAGGAAATGCAAATGTTATCTCTGTGTGGGTCTCCTAATGCTGTTATGTCTTTTAGCCCCCCTTCCCCTTCTAGTTTATGTACTTCCTGCAAGTGTTCATTGTACTGCAGCAGTTTATTAGGGGAGACAAAAATGTGTGTTTGCACATAGTCTGGATTTGAAACTGTTGTTTCTCTTTCATCCGGTCTGGGGGACACTGCTTACCATGGGTTGTGGAGGGGAGCTTGGGAGTTGGCACCTAACTAGTTAAACTTTAGTACTGCTGGCAGACCCCTCCCCTCTACAATCCCCCTGCCTCTTCCTGTCCAGTTTTTGTAGGTGCCCTGGAGTTGGGGCAGTGTTTTAGTACTTAGTGTAAATTTTAATGAATTTACTTTATTTTGTTTGTGTTTTCAATTTTTTCTTTTCAGCAGTGGCAGCGCTGGAGTGTGTTCTACTATAGAGAACACACTCGCAGCAGGACAGCGCAGGCATTCCCCTGCCAGATGAGAGCCAGCGGCGCTTACTCGCAGAGACAGAACAGATGGAAGATGTGTGCCTGATTGAAGAGTGATAAGCGGTCTCACGGACCGCTGTCACTCCTCCAGCCTCCCCGATAACCGGCGCTGCCATTACAGGCAGAGAGTGCCGGTTATCGGCAACTGACAGACGCCGGCGGCCATTTTATTTTTTTACTGTCGGCGCTACGGAGAAGGAGGAAAAGGGGGCTATACCACGATTCCCCCCCTCATACATAGGAGGGGGGTACCGGGTATCTTTCGCTGCGGAGACCTCTGTCCTAGAGGTCTCCACTAGTCTGCCACGCTTTGAGCCTTTAAAAGGCAGGACATGTTCCATTTATTTTTTTGGTCTAGCTGCAACGACAGCAGTTACTGAAGGGGGGGAGCTACAGCATAGAGTTCCCCCCTCCTTTCAGAGAGAGATGGTCTTTCCCAGCCTTCTGGCGCCAAGAGAAGCCTGGGAAGAGTGAACAGAACTGAGGGAGCAGGCACAGGACAAGCTGCTGTTGGACTTCTCCCCTTTTGTGGCCTATGGGCTAAGTATCACCTTTATTTGAACTCTTATCTAATGTTTTCATAACTGGGCTAGTAGGATTTACATTATAGTCTCCTACTGGTTTATATATATTGGTGGTGTTTTATTATTACAAGTACAACTTTTATATAAAGATCAGTTGATTACTTGTTTTTTATCTCTGTTCTTCCATATATATATATATATATATATATATATATATATATATATATATATATTCTCGCTCTCTCTCTCTCCAATTTTTTCTCTCTCTCTGTTGCTCAGCTAGAGTTATATTTTACACTGTGTGTTTGGTGTGCCTTCCTTTATAAGAATGACAGATAAGGGAAAGGGCCCCATGGCAAAATACTTCACATGCTCAAAGTGTCATGTAAAATTACCTTGTGGCCAGAAGGACCCTTTGGCGCTCTGCTCTGCATGCGAAGCAGGGGTTCCCACTGCGCATACCCAGCAGGTTTCAGCCCCACCGACGGAGGAACCGGCCTGGGTGGCCTCCTTGACACAGTCGGTTTCCTCCTTAGCTCAGATGGTTTTTCAGTCAAATCAGTTGTTATCTACTGTAGCAACTTTGGTGGCTAATAATGCTAACCCACAATCAGACCTCCCAGCTTTCTCAGGTTCGAGTGGATCGGGTTTGCCGGGACCTTCCTCATTACAGCCTGACCCAGCCCCTGTTCTTACACATCCGGCATGGTCTACAGCTTTTTTTAAGGGGTTTGAACAAGCTTAACCAGTTGCTTGATTCCTCTAATACCCCGCCTGCTAAAAGAAAGAGACCTAGATCAGTAAATCCCCTTAGGGTCCTATCAGACTCTGAAGAAGGCTCTGAGGAAGAGGGGGAAATTTATTCGGATCCTGACCAATTACTCCAATTGGAACAGGAAGACAATCCCAAAAACCAATTTGTTAATGATTTGGTTTTAGCGGTTAGACAGGCGTTGGACCTCCCAAAGCTGGAGGATCTTACCCCCAGAGACAGAAGTCTCTTTAAGAAGGATAAGAGAAAGGCCAGCCATTTTCCCCCTTCTGCTGAGCTTAGGGTTATTGCTGAAGGGGCATGGAAGCAGCCTGAAAGAAGGTTTTCTATTCCTAGGAGATTCTCCTCCCTGTATCCATTACAGGAGGAAGAGGTGGTTCGCTGGGAGACTATTCCCAAGGTAGATATCCCTATTGCCCGCTTGGCAAAGCATACCTTACTCCCAGCTCCTGGTTCAGCGTCCCTTCCGGATGCCAATGACCGCAAGGTTGAATCCCAGCTAAAATCCATTTTTGCGGGTTCTTTCAGACCTACATTTGCCTCAGCTTGGGTGGCTAGAGCCATGGAAGCATGGGCAGACCAGCTGGCAGAGGCCCTACAGGACTCCGAACTTCTTCCCCTGGCCCTGCATTTAAAGGAGGCTTCGGGGTACCTTTATGAGGCAGCCCAGAACTCAGCGGCGGTTTCCTCTTCCATTCAGGCGGCTTCTATTTCTGCAAGAAGAACGCTATGGCTGAAATCCTGGGAAGGTGATGCGGAATCAAAAAGGTCCGTTGAAACAATTCCGTTTTCTGTAGCAGGTTTGATTGGCCCGGAATTAGACACCCTTATTTCACAGGCAACGGGAGGCAAAAGCACTTCCTTGCCAGTATATTCTTACAGGAGCCGCAACCCACGGGGCAGCTCTTTCCGTCAGCCTTTTCGGGGGACCTCCTCTCATAGGGGACAGTCCTTTTAGAGGCAGACAATCTAATTCTCGAGGCTCCTCCACTAGGGGGAGATCCTCGCTTGCATCTAAGCGCCAGGCCTCCAAGACCCAGGAGAAGCCTGCGTCTGGACGACCACCCTGTACCACAGGGGGCACCAGTGGGGGGACGTCTGTCTCTGTTTTGGGAACAGTGGGCAGCGTCTTCCCAAGATCCTTGGATCCGGGGAATTATTTCAGAAGGGTACAGGATAGACCTGTTGGGCCTGGCCCCGCAGCGTTACTTCCAGACCCCGCTACCCCGGGATCCATTAAGAAGACAGGCTATACAGGATTGTGTCGCTTCTCTTCTGCTTCAGAAGGTCATCTGCAGAGTTCCAGATTGCCAGAAAGGTCGGGGTTTCTATTCCAACCTGTTCTTAGTCAGGAAGCCGGACGGCTCCTTTCGTCCCATCCTAAACTTAAAGGGCCTCAATGTTCACTTAAGGGTGGACAGATTTCGGATGGAATCTCTGAGGTCAGTAATAAACGGCCTAGAAAAGGACCAGTATATGGCGTCCATAGATATAAAGGACGCATACCTCCACGTTCCCATTTGGATCCACCATCAGTCTCTTCTCAGATTCTCGGTGGGATCATTCCACTACCAGTTTCGGGCCCTCCCCTTAGGCCTCTCAACTGCGCCAAGGGTCTTCACGAAAATTATGTCAATAATGGCAGCATGTCTTCACCTGCAATGAGTTCAGGTCGTTCCTTATTTGGACGACCTACTCATCAAGGCTTCCTCAGAGAATTGCCTACTTCATCATTTATCCCTCACCCGAGCGGTTCTCGAGGGCCACGGTTGGCTGATAAATTCAAAGAATTCCCAGATGGTTCCGTGTCAGCGCATGG
Organism: Mixophyes fleayi; assembly: GCF_038048845.1. Taxonomy (NCBI): domain Eukaryota; kingdom Metazoa; phylum Chordata; class Amphibia; order Anura; family Limnodynastidae; genus Mixophyes; species Mixophyes fleayi. The sequence goes on along the minus strand of NC_134405.1, from coordinate 297,252,002 downwards.
TTTTCCTGGGACTCATCATGGACAACAGCAAACAAAGAGTGTTTCTCCCAGCAGAGAAGATCAGCTCTATTCAGACTGTAACTACTCAGGTTTTGTCTTCCCCAAGCCCCTCAATGCATTTATGCATGAGGCTACTCGGAAAGATGGTGGCCTCCTCCTTCGAGACCATTCCCTTCGGTCGAGCCCATTCTCGATGTTTCCAGTGGGATCTATTGTCGAAGTGGTCAGGATCACACCTACACCTGGAACTTCAGAAGATCTCCCTATCTCCGAGGGCGAGAAAATCTCTTCAGTGGTGGCTGGTTCAGGATCACCTGAAAGTGGGCAGATCCTTCGCTCCATGGTCGTGGATCATAGCCACGACAGACGCCAGCCTGAAAGGTTGCGGGGTGGTAATCTTGCACCTCCGACTCCAGGGACACTGGTCGGTTCAGGAATCAGCTCTATCAATAAATGTATTGGAATTGAAGGCCATTCTCTTGGCCATCAGGGGAGCACAGTCCCTTCTTCGGGGCCACCCGGTCGGAATTCAGTCCGACAATTCCACGGCCGTGGCATATGTCAACAGGCAGGGAGGAACCAGGAGTGCAGCTGCCATGGATATTGCAGCTCAAATATTGGTTTGGGCAGAGCTATACGTTCCGGCAATATCTGCAGTTTTCATTCCAGGAATAGAAAACTGGGAGGCGGACTATCTAAGCCGAATCCAGATGATGCCGGGGGAGTGGTCACTCCACCCGGAAGTCTTCCAGTCTCTGGTTCGGAAGTGGGGTCTTCCGGACATAGATCTCATGGCCTCCAGGCACAACAGGAAAGTTCCAAGGTTTTGCACAAGGGCAAGAGATCCCCTAGCGGTGGCAGTGGATGTCATGACTATGTCATGGGAGTTCAAGATGTTTCCTCCAATTCCCATGCTTCCTCGCGTCCTCAAACCAGTAAGGCAGGGCGGTCTGCCAGTAATACTAGTAGCTCCCTCTTGGCCGTGCAGAGTGTGGTACGCAGACATATTGTCTATGACCAGGGGTCCACCTTCCGCATCAAAACGACCTTCTTCTGCAGGGTCCATTCCAGCACCAGAGTTTACCTCAGCTCAGTTTAACGGCATGGCTGTTGAAGCCAGCCTCTGGAGGTCTAAAAGGTTTTCCTTCCAGTGTAGTTAACATTTTGATGTTAGCTAGGAAACCTGTTTTATCTCGCATCTATCACAGGATTTGGAAGGCCTACATTAGGTGGTGCGAAAACAGGACATGCAATTCGTCCGCTTTTCGTATTCCTCGCTTGTTAGCTTTTCTTCAAGAGGGCCTGGAAGCAGGTCTCAGATTAGGTTCCTTAAAGGTTCAGGTATCGACACTTTCAGTATTTTTTCATATGAAATTAGCTGATTTGCCAGATATTAAAACTTTTTTTCAAGGAGTCTTGCACATACAGCCTCCTTATGTACCTCCTACAGCTCCATGGGATCTCAACATGGTACTAGATATGCTCAAGGGGCCTCCATTTGAGCCCTTGAGAGAGGCAGATTTAAAGTGGTTAACCTGGAAGGTCCTCTTTCTTTTGGCAATCGCATCAGCTCGTAGGGTTTCTGAATTAGGAGCCTTGTCCTGTCGAGAACCTTATTTGGTTTTCCACAAGGACAGAGCGGTGTTAAGGACCCTTCCTTCTTTTGTCCCTAAAGTAGTGTCAGCTTTCCATCTTAACCAGGAAATTGTAGTTCCGGTTTTTTCATCTGCTTCTCATTCAGATAAACAATCTATGGATAAGTTAGATGTGGTTAGGGCTCTCCGCATATATGTCAAAAGAACTTCCCAGATTAGACGTACTGATTCTCTGTTTGTCCTTTATGACGCTAATAAGAGAGGCTGGCCAGCCTCAAAACAATCCATCGCAAGATGGATTACGTCTACCATCAGACAAGCATATATAAAGGCTAACCGTCCTGTGCCGGAGAAACTTACAGCCCATTCCACCAGATCGGTAGGGGTTTCGTGAGCAGCAAGGAATGGAGCTTCTGCAGACCAGCTTTGCAGGGCAGCCACCTGGTCCTCTGTCCACACCTTTACAAAATTTTATCAGTTTAATGTCTTTGCATCAGCTGATGCAGATTTCGCTCGTAGTGCTTTACGAGCGGGATTTTCAGAGTAATCCCACCCTTAGGGGGCTGCTTCAGAACGTCCCCATAGTAAGCAGTGTCCCCCAGACCGGATGAAAGAGAAAAGAGGATTTATGTACTTACGTTAAATCCGTTTCTCTGATTCCATCTGGGGGACACTGTGATCCCTCCCTTCTGTTTTTCTTCTGTGTGCTCTTGTTTGACTGCCCTTTTTTTATCCTTGGGCTTCTTAAAACTAGCTGGACAGGAAGAGGCAGGGGGATTGTAGAGGGGAGGGGTCTGCCAGCAGCACTAAAGTTTAACTAGTTAGGTGCCAACTCCCAAGCGCCCCTCCACAACCCATGGTAAGCAGTGTCCCCCAGACGGAATCAGAGAAACGGATTTAACGTAAGTACATAAATCCTCTTTTTGTAATCAGTGCATGTTTTCTTCCTGTATTAATTTCTTTGATTGAAAATTATTTGAGAGTTTGTCAGTTATACTATTCTCATAACTCCACTGTACTCCAGTGCCTCTCTTCCACTAAAACAAATGTCACCCATTATGTTTTCTAGATCAAAATCTAAAGAGAAAACTGATGTTTCAGAAGCAACTAAGGAAAAGAAAAAGGATGACAAAGAGGAAGAGAAAGATAAAGAAAAGGATGTCAGTGTAAGTAACGACCATTCATTGTTTTACTTTGTTTTTCCTTTCAATGTGAAGCTAATTATACAGACCTAAAACAATTATGGTTCTATGTTCTTAAATAAAAGGCAGTGAGTTAATCTTTTAGGAAAAATATCAAATTAATGCTTTCATCTTTTTTTTTGTTGGTTTTTTTTAAATTACTGTGGTTTGGATCCACTGTATCTTTGCAAGAGATACATATTGATCCATTCACTTTAGATCAACTACAGGCATTCTGAACTGCGTACAACTATCAGCTAATTTTGTGTTAAGGTATATTTACTAAACTGCCGGTTTGAAAAAGTGGAAATGTTGCCTGTAGCGACCAATCAGATTCTAGCTATCATTTATTTAGTACATTCTACAAAATAACAGCTAGAATCTGATTGCTATACTCAAAGCTCCACTTTTTCAAACCCGCAGTTTAGTAAATGTACCCCTGGGTCTTTGATGAACCTTATTATTTTTAAGAGAAGTAAATATTTTGCTTTTTCTGTTAGGAGAATTGACTGATAGACCCAACACACACACACCACACCTTAATATGTGACCTCTTTTTATAATGGTACTGCTTGCTTGTTTGTTTTCAATTTGTACTGGAACACTGTTCCATACAGAATGGTCCTGTCTAAACCTTAAAATGATTACTTTCTAAGTTCAACTTTCAAAATACACCATTCCTCCCTGTTTCAGAATTTTGACCAGAACAAACTTGAGGAAGAAATGCGCAAGCGCAAAGAAAGAGTTGAAAAATGGCGAGAAGAACAGCGTAAAAGGGTTGTGGAAAGCATTGGAGAGTTGAAAAAGGAAATTGAAGAAATGAGACAAGGGAAAAAATGGAGTTTAGAAGATGATGATGGTAGGGTTCCTTTGTTTATATCATTCTGTCACATTTTGTGAGCAATGTGTAATGGTTCTATTTGGTTACAGCATATTGTTGCTTGTTTTAATGTCCCAGATGATGAAGAAGAAGCAGCAGCTGAGGAAGATATTGAAGGGCAGGAGGAAGAGGAGAATGAGGAGCTGGATCCCCTGGATGCCTACATGGAAGAAGTCAAGGAAGAAGTCAAGAAGTTTAACATGGGCAGTGTCAAAGGTGGAAGTGAAAAGGTGAGTGCTGGTGACTTTCACAAGCTGGAGTAGGGACTTGTTCACATTATCATATAGACTGTTTTGCATATACTTGATTTACATGATACTGAATGAATAGCTTGAGCATGAACCCCTACATAACAGGGAGGTTTTCAACAGTAAAGCTACTGGGTTTTTTTCCTGGGACATATACGGCTTTTGATTTTTAGGATAGTGAAATAAATTTCTATTTTTCCTTACTATAAGTGTACATTAAATAAGGTGTGACTGATTTACAGGTCGTAAAATAAAGTTTGATTTTATACATACATACATACAGCGGGTGAAATAGGTATTGAACACCAACATTTTTCTCAGTAAATATATATTTCATGTGACTATTGTAATGAAATTTACTCAAAATGTCAGCAACAATCCTTGCAATCCACACATGCAAAGAAATCCAACCATAAATGTCCATAATTTAAGTTTAGTGTAATCGTGTGAAATGACACAGGAAAAAAGTATTGAACACTGGAAGAAAGGGAGGTGCAAAAAGGCATGGAAAGCCAAGACACCAGCTGAAATCTATCAGTAATTAGAAAACAATCCTGCCAGCTAGTTCAGCCACAACTGATGGCCTATAAAAAGGTGTCTCATTACGAAGGTGTCACACAAGAAATATCTCATGATGGGTAAAAGCAAAGAGCTCTCAAGACCTGCACTACCTCTTCAAACTCCTTACCACCACTTACAAAGCTCTCTCCCAGTCTACTGTCCCCTACATCTCCGACCTCCTCACCATTCACACTCCTGCCCGATCCCTGCGCTCTGCCACTGACCGTCGCCTCTCTTCCACTCTCATTACCACTTCCCACTCCAGAATCCAAGACTTCTCCCGAGCTGCCCCCCTACACTGGAATGACCTCCCTCGCTCCATCCGTCTCACTCCCAAGCTGTGCTCCTTCAAACGAGCACTTAAAACTCACCTGTTCCTTAAAGCCTACCAATCATCCACCTAACCCCTCACCTACTCTGCTCGCTCTTCCCTCTCTCCTCTGGTATCACCGCTCCCGCTTGTCTGTTTCGTCCACCCTCCCTTAGGATGTAAGCTCATTTGAGCAGGGCACTTCTTCCCTCGTGTCTCCCCACCTGTTCTTCTGCTCCGTCCTTACTCCATTTGTCTGTCCCGGAGTTTCTGAAGCACTGGTACTTTGTGTTTACTGTTCTGTACTGTTTAACCCTGTATGGTTTACTGTTTGTACTATGTACGGCGCTGCGGACACCTTGTGGCGCCTAACAAATAAATGATGATAATAATAATAATAATACCTTAACATTGCAAAAACTACTGATGACATTGGTTATAGAAGGATCTCTAAATTGCTGAATGTTCCAGTGAACACTGTTGGGGCCATAATACAGAAGTGGAAAGCACATCATTTCACCATGACCAGGTGCACCTCGCAAGATTTCTGACAGAAATGAAAAAAATTATCAGAAGAGTTGTCCAAGAACCAAGGACCACTTGTGGAGAGCTTCAGAAAGACCTGGAATTAGCAGGTACAATTGTTTCAAAGAAAACATTAAGTAATGCACTCAACCGCCATGGCCTGTATGTACGCTCATCACGCAAGACTCCTTTGCTGAAGAAAAAACATATTGAAGCTTGTTTGCTGCACAACATTTGGACCAGGATGTGAAATACTGGGAGAATATAGTGTGGTCAGATGCCATAATACAAACCATGCTTGGAGGAGAAATGGCACTGCACATCACCCCAAAAACACCATACCAACAGTGAAGTTTGGAGGTGGGAACATCATGGTGTGGGGCTGTTTTTCTGCACACGGTACTGGGATACTGCATATGATTGAAGGAAGGATGACTGGAAAAATGTACTGAGACATTCTTGATAAAAATCTGCTGCATCTACCAGGATGCTGAATATGAAAACAAGGGTGGACATTCCAGCAAGACTATGATCCCAAACACACAGCCAAGGATACTCCCAATTAGTTTCAGAGAAAGAAAATAAAGTTGCTAGAATGGGCCAGCCAATCACCTGAATTGAATCCAATTGAAAATCTATGGAGAGAACTAAAGATCAAAGTCCATAGAAGCCCATGGAACCTTCAAGATTTGAAGACTATTTGTGCTGAAGAATGGGGCACAATCACACCTGAGCAATGCATGCGACTAGTTTCTCCATGCAGGAGGTGTCTTGAAGCTGTCATTACCAACAAAGGCTTTTGCACAAAGTATTAAATATATTTCAGGAAGCTTATTCAATACTTTTTCTCTCTTATCCAGTCTGGGGGACACTGCTTACCATGGGTTGTGGAGGGGAGCATGGGAGTTGGCACCTAGCTAGTTAAGTTTAGCACTGCTGACAGACCCCTGCCCCTTCCTGTTCAGTTTTTTTTAGGTGCCCATGGAGTTGGGCAGTGTTTTAGTACTGTTAGTGTTTTTTCTTTTCTTTTCTTTTATTCTATTTATTACTTTTGATAGGAACTTTTTTTTGTTGGCAGACCTGGCAGTGTGTTCTATTATAGAGAACACACTCCACAGCACAGCAGCGCAGGCACGGCTCTGTCAGATGAGAGCCAGAGGCTCTCACTGGCAGAGTAAATAGGGTGCCTGAGTACAGAGTGACTCCGGACCGCTGTCACTCTTGGGGCCTCCCCGATAACCGGCGCTGCCACTGCGGGCATGGAGTGCCGGTTATCGGAATAACAAAATGCCGGCGGCCATCTTGAATTTCCGTGGAGGACAGAAATCAAAAGGGGCCATACCAAGATCCCCCCTCATGCATAGGAGGGGGCATCGGGGTGAAAATCCGATGCGGAGACCTCAATTGAGGTCTCCACTACTCTGCCATATACCACCTTTTTATTTTTATAAGGTGGTCTCTAAAGACCTACAGAGAGACAGCATTAAGGGGGGGGGAGCTAAGACATAGAGCTCCCCTGCCCTACAGAGAAAAGTGGACTAGCCCGGTCTTCTGGCGCCAAGGAGAAACCCGGGAAAAGGACACAGATCAGAGGGAGCAGGCACCAGGACACTGCTGTTGGACTTCTCCCCTGTTTGCCCTGTGGGCTAAGTATCTGATTTATTTAAACACATATTACTGTATTTGCTGACTGCAAAGTGGGCTAGTAGGGGTTATATTATAGTTCTCCTACTTGCCAATATAATAATATTTTGTTGTTTAATTAGAAGTACAACTTTTATGTCAGATTAGTTGATTACTTGTTTTTTTCCACTGTTTTCTCTCAGCTGCTCTCTGTCTCTCTCAGCTAAATTAACTATTTAAGGCTGTGTGTTTGGTGTGCCTTCCTTTGTATAAAAATAACAGATAAAGGATAGGGCCCAATAGCAAAGTATTTTACATGTTCAAGATGTAATGTAAAATTACCATGTGGGCAGAAGGACCCGTTGGCGCTCTGCTCTGTCTGCGAAGCAGGGGTTCCCCCTGCGCAAACCCAGCATATTCCAGCCCCACTGACGGAGGAGCCAGCCTGGGTGGCCTCCCTGACACGGTGGGTTTCCTCTTTAGCACAGATGGTTTCACAATCCAATCAGTTGCTATCTAGTGTGGCAGCCTCGGTGGCTAATAATGCTAGTTCATTAGACCTCCCTGCTTCCACAGGTTCTATTGGAACATCTTTACTAGGACCTTCTTCATTGCTTACGGACCAGGCCCCTGTTCCTACAGAACCGGCATGGTCTGCAGCATTTATAAAGGGTTTGGACAAGCTAAACCAGTTACTTGAATCCCCAAAAATCCCGCCTGCTAAAAGAAAGCGGCCTAGTTCTGCTAATCCCCTTTTGGTCCTTTCAGACTCAGAGGGGTTTTCAGAAGAGGAGGGGGAAATAAATTCTGATCCTGACCAGGTTCAACCTTTGGAACAGGAAGAAAACACTAAAAGCCAATTTATAGATGATTTGGTTTTAGCGGTTAGAGAGGCGTTGGACCTCCCAGAACCAGAGGATCCTACTCCTAGAGACAGAAGTCTGTTTAAGAAGGCCAAGAGGAAGGCTATACGTTTTCCCCCTTCTGTAGAGCTCAAAGAGATTGCAGAGGGAGCTTGATAGAAGGTTCTCTGTTCCCATGAGATTCTCTTCCCTGTATCCATTGCAGGAGGAAGACGTGGCTCGCTGGGAGAGCATTCCTAAGGTAGATATTCCAGTAGCCTGTTTGGCCAGACACACTTTACTACCAGTCTCAGGTTCAGCAATTCTGCTGGATGCCTCTGATCGCAGAGTGGAATCCCAGCTAAAATCTATATTTGTGGCAGCGGGTTCTTCCTTAAGGCCCACATTTGCTTCAGCTTGGGTTGCTAAAGCCATGGAAGCATGGGCAGACCAACTGGCAGAGGCCTTACAGGACTCTGATTTACTTCCCCTGGCTTTACATTTGAAAGAGGCATCGGGGTACCTTTATCAGGCGGCCCAGAACTCAGCGTCTGTGTCCTCCTCTATTCAGGCTGCATCTATTTCAGCAAGAAGAACGTTATGGCTGAAATCCTGGGAAGGAGATTCGGAATCAAAAAAGTCAGTTGAAACCATTCCCTTTTCAGCAGCAGGTTTGTTCGGCCCGGAATTGGATACTGTGATCTCCCAGGCAACAGGGGGCAAAAGCACTTCCTTGCCGGTATTCTCTAATAGGGGCCGGACCCCTAGGGTCAGCTCCTTTCGTCAGCCCTTTAGGGGGAACTCCTTACCTAGGGGACAGTCATTTAGAGGTAGACATCCAAATGCGCGAGGCTCCTCTTCCAGGGGTAGATTCTCGTTTGCAGCTATGCGCCAGGCCTCCAAGACCCAGGAGAAGCCTGCGTCCTGTCGACCACTCTATTTAGCCGAAGGTGATGCCATTGGGGGGACGTCTGTCTTTGTTTCAGGAACAGTGGGCAGCGTCCTCCCAAGACCCTTGGATTCGGGGCATTATATATACATGATAGACCTGCTGGGTCCCGTACCACATTGTTTCTTCATAACCCCGCTACCCCGAGATCCAACAAGAAGACAGGCAATACAGGCCTATGTCGCCTCTCTTCTTTCGCAAAGAGTCATCTGCAGGGTCCCAGATGACCAGAAGGGACAGGGATTTTATTCAAATCATTTTCTGGTCAGGAAGCCGGACGGGTCCTTTCGGCCCATATTAAACCTAAAGAGCCTCAATGTGCACTTACGAGTGGACAGATTTCGGATGGAATCCCTGAGGTCGGTAATAAACGGTTTAGAGAAGGATCAGTTTATGGCTTCCATAGACCTTAAAGACGCATACCTCCACGTTCCCATTTGGAGCGACCATCAGTTCCTCCTAAGATTCACAGTGGGTCTTCCCACTATCCGTTTCGGGCCCTTCCCTTCGGCCTCTCCACAGCTCCGAAGGTCCTCACGAAGTTCATGTCAGTAATGGCAGCGTGTCTTCACTTAAGGGGAGTTCAAGTCGTGCCTTATTTGGACGATCTGCTAATCAAATCCTCCTCAGAGATTTGCTTACGTCAGCACTTATCCCTCTCCTTGGCGGTTCTCGAGAGCCATGGGTGGCTGATAAACTTAAAGAAATCCCAGGTAGTTGCGTTCTTAGGGCTCATTATGGACACCAGTCAGCAAAAGGTGTTCCTGCCTGCCGAGAAGATCAGTTCAATTCGGAGTATAACATCTCAGGTCTTGTCTTCTCCCAGCCCCTCAATTCACTTGTGCATGCGGCTGCTGGGAAAGATGGTGGCCTCCTTCGAGACCATCCCCTTCGGTCGGGCTCATTCTCGGTGCTTCCAGTGGGATCTGTTGACAAAATGGTCAGGATCCCACCTACGCTTGGATCTCCAGAGGATCTCGCTGTCTCCGAGGGCGAGAGAATCGCTTCAGTGTTGGCTGAATCAGGATCACATGGCGGTGGGCAGGTCCTTTGCTCCATGGTCATGGATCATAGCCACAACAGACGCTAGCCTGAGGGGTTGGGGGGCGGTACTCCTGCACCTCAGGCTCCAGGGCCTCTGGTCAGTTCAGGAATCAGCCTTATCAATCAACACGTTAGAATTGAAGGCAATCCTTTTAGCTCTCAGGGGGGCCCAGACTCTTCTTCAGGGCCACCCAGTCAGAGTTCAGTCCGACAATGCTACGGCTGTGGCATATGTCAACTGACAGGGAGGAACCAGGAGTGCAGCTGCAATGCGAGTGGCAGCTCAGATATTCCTTTGGGCAGAACAGTACGTTCCAGCAATATCGGCGGTGTTCATTCCAGGAATAAAAAATTGGGAGGCCGATTACCTCAGACCCCTAGGCGATGATGCCTGGGGAGTGGTCCCTCCACCCGAAAGTATTTCGGTCTCTAGTTCAGAGGTGGGGTCTTCCGGATATAGATCTCATGGCCTCCAGACACAACAAAAAGGTTCACAGGTATTGCGCAAGGGCAAGGGACCCCTTAGCGGAAGCCGTGGACGTAATGTCCATGTCATGGGAATTCAGGTTGGGATATGTTTCCCCCGATTCTCATGCTTCCTCGAGTACTCAGACGAGTGAGACAAGGCGGTCAGCCGGTGATTATAGCAGCTCCCTCATGGCCGCGCCGAGTGTGGTACGCAGACATAATCTCCATGGCGGTAGGACAAGAATATCGTCTTCCGTCAGGAGACGACCTTCTTCTACAAAGCCCCTTTCGTCACCAGAATTTACCTCAGCTCAGTGTAACGGCATGGCTGTTGAAGCCAGCCTCTGGAGAGCTAGGGGTTTTTCCCCCAGTGTAGTGAACACTATGCCGCAAGCTCAAAAACCGGTTTTGGCTCGCATTTATCATCGTATTTGGCGAGCATATATTAGATGGTGCGAAAATAGGACATGTCACGTCTTCCTTTCGTCCCCCTCGCTTATTGGCCTTTCTTCAGGATGTGCTGGAAGCAGGGCTCCGTTGAGGTTCATTAAGAGTTTAGGTTTCAGCGCTTTCAGTTTTCTTTCACCTGAAGTTAGCGGACTTGCCAGACGTCAGGAGTTTTCTTCAGGGAGTCTTACATATTCAGCCTCCTTACGTTCCGCCTACAGCACCATGGGATCTTAACCTGGTACTGGATATGCTTAAAGGGCCTCCTTTTGAGCCATTACCTACGGCAGATTTTAGGTGTCTTACCTGGAAGGTCGTCTTTATTTTAGCTATTGCATCTGCACGTAGGGTTTCAGAATTAGGAGCTCTGTCTTGCCGGGAACCATATCTGGTTTTCCACGAGGACAGAGCGGTGTTGAGAACCCTCCCTTCCTTCGTTCCTAAAGTAGTTTCGGCTTTCCATCTGAACCAGGAAATTGTAGTTCTGGTCTTTTCATCTACTTCCCATTCGGATCAACAGTCTATGGAAAAGTTAGATGTGGTTAGGGCTCTCCGCATTTATGTCAAAAGAACTTCTCAGATTAGACGTACTGATTCTCTGTTTGTTCTTTATGATGCTAATAAGAGAGGCTGGCCAGCCTCAAAACAGTCCATTGCAAGGTGGATTACGGCAACCATTAAGCAAGCTTACATAAAGGCTAACCGTCCTGTGCCAGAGAGACTTACGGCCCACTCCACCAGATCAGTAGGGGCGTCATGGGCAGCGAGAAATGGGGCTTCTGCAGACCAGCTTTGCAGGGCAGCCACCTGGTCCTCTGTCCACACCTTTACAAAATGTTATCAGTTTAATGTATTTGCATCTGCGGATGCAAATTTTGCTTGTAGTGCTCTACGAGCGGGGCTTTCAGAGTGGTCCCACCCTTAGGGGGCTGCTTTAGAACGTCCCCATGGTAAGCAGTGTCCCCCAGACTGGATGAAAGAGAAAAAAGAATTTATGTACTTACGTTAAATCCGTTTCTCTGATTCCATCTGGGGGACACTGCGATCCCTCCCTTCTGCTTTTCTTCTGTGTGTTCTTGTTTGATTGGCCTTTTCTCCGTGGGCTTTTTAATTAACTGAACAGGAAGGGGCAGGGGGATTGTAGAGGGGAGGGGTCTGTCAGCAGTGCTAAAGATTAACTAGCTAGGTGCCAACTCCCGTGCTCCCCTCCACAACCCATGGTAAGCAGTGTCCCCCAGACGGAATCGGAGAAACGGATTTAGCGTAAGTACAGAAATCCTCTTTTCCCTGTGTCATTTTACATTATTACACAAAACTTAAATTATGGAAATCTATGGTTTGATTTCTATGCATGTGTGGATTACAAGGATTTTGCGGACATTTGGTGTAAATTTCATTATAACAGCCACATTAAATATATATTTACTGAGAAAAATGTTGATTTGTTCAATAACTATTTCACCAGCTGTGTGTTTTTGTATATATATATTATTTATCTTTCCCATATTATCAGCATTAATAGAATTCTTAGTTATTTATAACAGCAGCTGACATGCAGACTGATGTATCATATTAGTTATGACTGGCAGGATGTATCTGAGAAATCTCTCTAAAATAGCTGCCATGGTATTTTCACGCATAGTGACATCGTTGGTGATGTTACAATATTTCTTTTACTCTGCTTTTGGCATGGCCCTGCTGCACAAGGCTGCCATAATAAAATGCTGTCTGTAAACTGAAAAATAGCACGTCTACTCGCCACCAACACAACATACTCTGGAGGGTGTTTAATGATATTTTTTTTTTTTTGCTTGGATCACATATGTGTTCAATACAATGGAGAGGTTTGACATGGATCAAAAACATTGCAGGTTAGATTGATTAAAAATAACTTCAGATTTCATTATTTGCAATTTTGGACGTTGACTAACCAAAATGTATTTCAAATCTTCGTGTAACAAAACTCAGGTGAAGAAAGTGGGTAATGTTTAATGTAGCTTTCACTATATTGTTAAATTTACATTCCTAGCATTTGTTTATTTGTTTTCTTCATGGGTTTCAGAATTATTTTGAGAACTGTATTTTCCCCTACAGAAATCTGGACCATCATTTACAAAGGTAGTAACCGTGATGACCACCAAAAAGATGGCTGGAGAAACAACAAAGAAAAAAGGAGAACTCATGGAAAACGATCAAGATGCTATGGAGGTGAACTATTTTCCTTTAAAGCACCACCCAGTGTTGTGTTTATAGTAGATGTAAAATTATATTGTATACTTGGTGTCATGATTAGAACAGATGGTCAAACACATGCAGTGGTTATGTTGGGAGCACTTGCAGCAATGCAGTCCTCTCTTCCTAAACCTCACAGAAAACAAATTGATTGTGCCATACATGTACAAAAATGGTGTAAGCTGTTTATTTACAGAACACCTTTTATCAGTAATTTAATCAATGTAGTGTAATTTAAAATTTGTAAATATAGGCAAATGTATTAATTTCTCATACCTATTGTCCTCTTGTGTATTTTTGTTTTACAAAATAAAATCATCCTATATATAGTATTAGTTATATGTTTGTGAGACCACTACCAAGAGCAGCTGTTCTCAAACCCTGTCCACAGGACCCTCTAACAGTGCAAGTTTTCCAGGTGACAAGGGAAATAATGATACCACCTGTGGATCTGTTACAATGTGTCAGTCAGTAATGAATACGTCTGTGCTAAAGCAAGGAGATATGGAAAACATGCACTGTTTGGGGATCCTGAGGACCAGGTTTAAGAAACACTGGCCTAGAGAACTTAGTGAGCAGGTACATGCAGGGCAGATGCTGGCGTTGGATGGCTGTCAAATCAGGTGCTTCAATCCCTTCAACACAATTCTTAATGCTCTTCAAAGTTCTGCATGCAGTGATTGTTTTGGCATCAATAATATTTTGTATAGTGAGGACTGCCATCAGCGTGTGACTTATTTAGTTTTGTTACTTTGTTTCCCTATTTTTAGGAGCTTTTGTATAAACATTAGAAAAAATGTTGATATTAAACATATCCCTTTTTTTTTATACCTGCAGTATTCTTCAGAAGAGGAGGAGGTAGATCTTCAGACTGCTCTGACTGGCTTTCAGACTAAGCAGCGCAAGCTGCTGGAGCCAGTGGATCATGGAAAAATTGAGTATGAGCCATACAGAAAAAACTTTTATGTGGAAGTTCCAGAGTTAGCTAAAATGACTCTAGAAGGTAACCTTTTTAGTTTTCTAGCCATAATAAGTTTAATGATTTCTAGCAGACCAACTAGTATTTTTTTTTTCTAGTTTCTTCTAAAACTGAGCTTATGAGATAAAATAACTGGTGGCTATGGTAATATTTAAAACTGGTGGGTTTTGCAGAGCCTATGTTTGCTACAATGATTAGGGTATGTAAGTAATCCTTGTCTCGGATCTATCAAAGTGTCTTATGTCACCTTACAGAATGGGTTGGGCAAAGGGCGTTTCCTGAGCTCAGTTTTGGTGCGGAGATGTAGTTGCTTTTGATGTTTTACCAAGGCCCAATCTCAGAGATAAATCTACTTCAGGGTGCGGTGTAGTAACGTTTGCTCTTCCTCCAAGAAAATGGTGATTTGGGCCTTCCAATTCCCTCCTTTTGATCTGTTGGTCTTTCCGTTACGGTTCCTAATGTTTAAAATGATGCTGCTCCTTGCTGATCTCTTTGCACTTAGTGTCTGAGCTCTGTGCTCTGTTCCATAAAGCTGGGTACACACTACAGAATTTTCCACCAACTTTTTATGCCGATCGATTTTACATGCGATCGATGGTCCGATCGCTCGGTCCTTGGACTGCATACACACTAGCCTTGTTTTAGACGATAAAGGGAAGAGCAGCTGTCCCGTTAGCGACTTTTTACAGCTATGTTGTCGTGAGCAATCACTAATTTCGTACTCACTGTTGTGGATCGGTCGGAAATTTATACACACTACACAACGGAAACAAGATTGGGTCGAAAATATTTAACGGTACGACCAACCAAATGAGGCGACAATCGTCCATTTGGGCAGACTTTCGACCATCGTGTCACTACACACACTGACCCGACTTTTGAACGAGCGGGTCGTATGTCGGCTGATTGAGCCGATTATTGGACGAAAACCGTGTTGTGTGTACCTAGCTTTAGTCACTGTTTCTTATTTTCCACTTTGACAAGGCCATCTTATGAGAATGCAAATGAATCCAGCTGCCCTGCTCAGTCTGTATCTGGATTGTCTGATTAAAAGGTGTATTTGGCGAGTCGGCTCAAGCTGATTTTGCAGCTTATTCAACTTTGGCAGTAAGATCATTTTGGGCATGGTGATACAGCTCAACAGGTCTGTGTGATGTTGACTAATTCCTACTTGCATAAATTTTAGTTTTGTAGACAGTCGCTTATCATACATTTATCTTTAAGAAAGAAAAATGCACAGACCCTCAAGTCTTGTTTTTTGTTTCTTGTATTGTTTCCATGGAGAAATCTTACAACCAATTAATGATGTCCATTTCATTTTGCTTTTCTCTAGAGGTTAGTTCATACAGACTGGAATTGGAGGGCATTATAGTGAAGGGAAAAAATTGCCCTAAACCTATCAAATCCTGGGTGCAGTGTGGCATATCTATGAAGATTTTGACTTGTCTCAAAAAGTAAGGAATGATGCTTAAATTTCACATTGAATATGTAACTTGTCTATGCCAATGTTTGTAGCAAGAAATTGCTTTTTACATTACAGCTTTTGTAATTAGACAGTACGTTTAATTGTTTAGCCATCTAAATTATGAAAACCTTGTGAAGACCATGTAAAACCACTGGTGGCCATTAATATGTCAATGCCTACTTCACTATTATTTCTCTGGCATCCTATTCTGGGACATTGCTCACCATATGTTGTAGAGGGTGCTGTGCCAGGAGTAAGGCACTACTACTTATCTAAAACTTATCTGGCCTGCTCCTTCCACTCTATGGACCCCTCCATGGAGACCATTCAGGGTGCTTCATAGTCTGCTAGATCACTCTCTTGTCCTAGATTGTTGTCTACAGGTTTCTTATTATTTTTTTCTTGTCAGACAAGGGGACTATTTTACCTGTTAGGTGAAAATCTGTGCTGTACTTCATCTGTTCCAAATGCCAGCCAAAGTTACCTAATGGATGTTCGGATACAGATGCCTGATGCTCAAGCTAAGGGGCCCCCATCAGTGGTTCCCCCTTCTCATAGAAGCCTTATCTCAGCAGGCCCCAGACCCTAGACCCTATAGCAGTCCAGGAGCCTTCTTGCATCCGTAACCTTGAAAAGTTTGTACAGGGACTGGTTTGAGAGTTTTCCTGCTTGGAGAGGTTATTGAAGACTTTGTTATCCACCGAGCCTCAGGCCTAACACCAGGTCCAATATTTATAAGATTCTGAGTCTGAACATTCCTCTCAGGATGAAGGTGAGATCCAGTGGGACTCTGACAATGAGGACCTGACTGGATGGGAGGATGTCTCTTTCAACAGTCACAGGGTTGAAGATTTGATTTCAGCAGTCACAGACCCTTGATATTCAAGATGTGGAGAAACTGGTGCATCCTGTCATATTCCTGTTTAAAAAGAAGAAAAAAAAAGACTGCTTACTCTCCTTCATCCCCACAGTTGTCTGAACTCTTTCGGGTATGCTTGGCAGAAACCTGATAGGTTTTACGTTCCGTGGAGGTTCCTACTTAACTACCACTTCTTGGAAGTAGACACAGAGAAATGGGAGATTGCAACAGGAGACCTTGAGACTGTCTTGCTAAATCCACTACCATTTCTATTCTGAATGCATGAGAATTTTAAAATTCTTCTTTGGCACACCAAGTATAGTTCAGAACCATTCTTACAACCGCTTGCGAATTCTTTAGCAATGCCATTGGCGGGTAAAGTAAAGGAATTCTAAGTATTTGGGTGACACTGTCCTTGATGCAGGTCTAGGTCTATATGGAACCTCAGCCTTAGTGTTAGCATCTAAATGTAGACTCTGGCTTTGGTCATGGGAGGCAGATGCAGAGTCTGAAAAGGCTCTGGAGTCCTTACCCTTTGAGGGCACTGTCCTCTTTTGTCCATAACTGGACAGGGTCATCTCTCAGACCACAAGAGGAAAGAGCTATTTTCTTTGTTATTGCTCCTTTTAGTGTGTGGGAAAATGAGAGAAACTTCTATTAGGGGCCAGTTCTTTGTTGCACGTTGGGCTCGCCAAAGGGCTAAGCAGACTTGGGCAAGCAGACATCCTCTTCCCAAGCCAGCTGAAAAACAAACTGTGTGACTGGCTTTCTCCCAAAAAGATCTGTGTTTGAGGCCAGTCTCTTGCGCCATCAGGATCAGGGATTGGATCTTCTTCGGATATCATAGTAAGTCTACATCCTGGGGCCGCCCTCCAAGCAGTTATTCTCCAGTTTCCTTCCAAGAGCCAGGAAACTGGCCCTTCAGTCTGGTCCCTATTGTCATCAAAAGTGACTGTACCAGTCCTGAAAGAGCAGGAGTGTTCGGGTTGTTACTCCAATCTATTTCTTGTACAGAAACTGGACTTTACGGCCATCACAAACCTAAATTCCATAAACTTACACATGAGGGTGAACAAATTCAGGATGGCGTTTGTACGGTCATTGATCAATGCCATGGAGCAAGAACAATTTATCTCCATGTACATAAAAGTTGCGTGTATCCACAACCAAATCTGGGTGGGACATTGCTGCCTTCTCAGGTTTCCGGTGGAAAAATCACATTAGCAGTTCAGAGCCACGACCCTTTGGTCTGGTTACAGCACCAAAGGTATTTGCAAAAGTCACAGTAGCTCTCTTCTGGGCCAAATGGGTGACTGTAGTACTGTAACTAGACCTTTTGATAAAGGCCGCCTCTGGCCCTCTTCTCCTGACCCATTTGCACTTGACGGATGCCAGCCTGCAGTGACCAGGAGGAATGAGAAGTCGTTCGGCAATGAAGGAGGCAGCTAAGATTGCTCTGTGTGACGTTATGTCCCAGAGATCTAGGTGCATTCATCCCAGGGGGGAATAATTCAGTGGGTTTCTGCGGCTGTTCACAGAAACAGTGGATAAAATCCTCTCCAGATGCCTGGATTCAGGGAATCATGGAAAGGGGATATATCATAGATCTTTTAGGTCAGGCCCCTCATCGGTTCTTTTCAACTTCCTTACCCCTCGACCACAACAGAAGGCAAGCGGTGTTGCACTGTTTAGATTCTCTTCTTTCAGTGGGAGTAATCTGCACGATCAGAGAATCAGAGACGCCAGGGATTCTATTCAAATTTTTTTTGGGTCTCCAAACGGGGATGGTTCCTACCGTCCCATTTTGAACTTGGTCTCTAAATCTACACCTGAGAATAGACAGGTTTTGAATGGATTTTCTTCATTCAGTGATAAATGGGTTGGAGGGGGGAGAATTCCTGGCGTCCATAGATATTCAGGACGCGTATCTTCATGTACCTATATGGGAAAGGCACCAGCCATTGCTCCGCTTCACGGTAGGAGCGGCCCATTACCAATTCAGGGTGCTTCCTTTTGACCTGGCCACAGCGCCCAGAGTACTTACAAAAATCATGGCAGTAATGGTTGCCCGCCTCTGGTCTATGGGATTGAGCATAATACCCTATCTTGACGACTTGCTGATCAAAGCCCCCTCAGAAGACAGCAAATTTTTCTTCGACAGGGCAAGGTTTGCTCGCTACAAGACCTAGTGACCAAGGTCTTAGACGGTCACAAACCTTCCATGCTTCTTTGCATGAGGTTACTGGGCAAGATGGTTTCGACCTTCGAGACGATCTCCTATGGAAGGTTTCACTCGAGATGCTTCCAGGGGGATCTCCTAAGGAAGTGGTCATATTCATCTCTCCACTTGGAGCACCAGAGGATACTGTTGTCCCCAGAGGCTCGTCTATGTCTTAGATGGTGGAAGAGTCAAGAACACCTAAGCGTGGGCAGAGCCTTTGTCCCGTGCTCCTTGATCATCTAAACAATGGATGCCAGTCTAAAGGGCTGGGGTGCAGTCACGCTACTTTTGCACCTTCAGGGTCTTTGGTCAGAACAAGAAAGTTCCTTTCCAATAAATATCCTGAAGTTGAAGGCCGTGTTAATGGCTCTCAAAGGGGCTCAGTCCCTAATTTAGGGATTCCCAGTATGATTACAATCAGACGATGCCACGGCTGTGGCATATGTCAACAAAGGAGGGGACAAGGAGCCCAAGGGCAATGGGCATATCAGCCCAGATATTTTCCTGGTCCGAACAGTTCGTCCTATCTCTGTCAGCCTTATTTATTACAGCCATTTTAAATTGGGAAGCCGACTTCCTAAGTCGTCACACAGCAATGCCAGGGGAATGGTCGCTCCATCCAGAGCTGTTTCAGATATTAGTCCGAAAGTGGGGCCTTCTGGATCTTATGACATCCAGACACAATCGGCAGGTTCACAGATTCTGTGCAAGAGCAAGGGAAAGCGCTGGTGGTGGATATAATGACAGTGCACTGGAATATTCGGCTGGCGTATCTTTTCCCTCCCATTCAAATGCTTCCCCGAGTACTCCGGCGGGTAAAGCAGGGAGGACTCACAGTTATACTGGTAGCTCCCCATTGGCCTCGCAGGGTATGGTGTGCAAACATCCTTTTCATGGCAGTGGGTCAAGGACTTTGTCTGCCTCTTCGCAATTACCTCCTACTACAGGGTCCTTTTCAGCATCAGGCCCTGTCTCGGCTGGCTTTGACGGCATGGCTGTTGAAGCCAGCCTCTGGCGGTCAAAAGGGTTTTCCTCCAGGGTGGTGAATACCCTGTTACGGGCTAGAAAACCAGTGTCAGCCCGCATTTATTATAGAATCTGGCGCATCTACATTAAATGGTGTTAATGCCGGGCACGCAATACAAGCAAATTTCATTTGCCCTGGCTGCTAGGTTTTCTTCAAAACGTTCTTGATGTAGGGCTCTGCCTCGGACCCTGATGGAATCAGAGAAATTAATTTATCATAAGTATTAAAATCCTTTTCTCTTTCATCCAGTCTGAGGGACACTGCTTACCATAGGTTGTGGAGGGGAGCACGGGAGTTGGCACCTAGCTAGTTAATCTTTAGCACTGCTGACAGACCCCTCCCCTCTACAATCCCCCCCGCCTCTTCCTCCTCAGTTTTTTCTAGGTGCCCAAAGGAGTTGGGCTTATTAGAAATAGCAAGTCATTTATTTAATTTATTTTTATAAATAACTTTAATTTTTTTCTTTCTTTTTACAGTTCAGTTAGTTTAGGGCAGAGCTGGGAGTGTGTTCTACATACAGAGAACACACTCACAGAAGCTGGGCAGCGGTGACAGGACTCTGTCAGAGAGAGCAGACTGCTCTCCATGGCAGAGCATTAACTGTCACAGGATAGAGGGACAAGCGGTCTCGCCGGACCGCTGTCACTCTTGGAGGCTCCATGATAACCGGCGCTGCCATTAGGCATAGAGCGCCGCCTATCGCATGACCTCGGCGGCCATTAATTTTTTCAACGGACCGCGCAGATACAGAAAGAAGGAGGAGAGAAAACGGGGCCATACCAAGATCCCCCCTCAGTTGAATAGAAGGGGGCATCGGGGTACTAACGCTGCAGGAAACCTCTAACAGGCCTCCATAACTCTGCCAAATACATCAATAAGTTTCTTTTTAAAAAAAAAAAAAAAGAGGAGAGAGAGAAAGCTGCAGAGGAGGAACTATCACAAGAGCTCCCCTGCTCTCAGCACAGATGGTACAGTCCGGACTCTGGCGCCAAACAGAAGCCTGGGAAGGAACTTATTTCCAAGGGAGCAGACACCAGGACACTGCTGTTGGACTTCTCCCCTGAGTGGCCCTTTTGGCTAAGAACCAAAACCCTTTCTTTAACCATTTACTGACTGTTTATGTGGTTACAGGAGGGAGATTAGTAGGATTGTAAAAATCGTCTTACTTGCACATATATCTTTTCATTGTTACACACATACAAGTACAGCTTTTATTGCACAATAGTCTGTTACTTGTTGTCTACTCTGTGTCTCTCAAAATATCTCTTATCTAAGTGTGTTTTAGTGTGCTTTTTCTTTTAAAATGACAGAAAAGGGAAAAGGCCCTATGGCAAAATATTTTAGGTGTTCCAGATGTAAAGTTAAATTACCTAATGGGCAGAAAGACCCGTTGGAGCTCTCCTCAGCCTGTGAAGGAGAGGTCCCCTCTGCGCATACCCAGCTCCTTCCAGTCCCACTGACGGAGGAACCGGCCTGGGTAGCTTCCCTGACAGTCTGTTTCCTCTTTGGCACAGATGGTCTCCCAATCTAATCAATTATGGACTAGTGTGGCAGCGTCTCAAATAAATAAATGATGATGATGAGCGTCTGTGGCTAATAATGCTATTACTCCTGTGGGGCTCCCTGCTGCCATAGTTTCTACTGAAACGGCTATAGCAGGACCTTCCTCTTTGCTTACGGACCATCCGCCTGTACCCACAGAACCGGCATGGTCCTCAGCATTTATTAAGGGTTTGGATAAACTTAACCAGTTACTCGAATCCCCAAACCTGCCCCCAGCGAAAAGAAAGCGGCTCAGATCCACTAATCCTCTCATGGTCCTTTCTGATTCAGAGGGACTTTCAGAAGAGGAAACGGAATCAAATTTGGATTCTGACCAGGTTCCATCCTCGGAACAGGAAGAAGTCACTAAATATCAATTTATTGATGATTTGGTTTTAGAGATGAGGCAAGCGTTGGACCTCCCAGAAATGGAGGATCCTAGTCCTAGGGACAGAAGTCTCTTTAAAAAGGCCAAAAGGAAGGTTATTCGTTTTCCCCCTTCTACAGAACTCAGAGATATTGCTGAGGGAGCCTGGAAACAGCCTGATAAAAAGTTTTCTGTTCCAAAGAGGTTCTCTTCCCTGTATCCGTTACAGGAAGTGGACGTGGCTCGCTGGGAGGAAATTCCGAAAGTAGATACTCCTGTAGCCCGTTTGGCCCGTCACACTCTCCTTCCGGCCCCGGGCTCAGCAACTCTGCAAGATACCACTGACCGCAGAGTTAAATCCCAGTTAAAATCTATATTTGTAGCAGCGGCTTCTTCCTTTAGGCCCACGTTTGCTTCAGCTTGGGTTGCCAAAGCCATGGAAGCATGGGCAGAGCAACTGGCACAGACCTTGCAGGACCCAGAATTGATTACCCTAGCGTTACATTTAAAGGCGGCGTCGGGGTATATTTATGAGGCGGCTCAGAGCTCAGCTTCTGTGTCCTCTATTCAGGCTGCGTCTGTTTCAGCAAGAAGAACATTATGGCTGAAATCCTGGGAAGGGGATTCTGAGTCAAAGAAATCTATGGAATCCATTTTTCGGCAGCAGGTCTGTTTGGCCCGGAATTAGATAACATGATTTCCCAGGCAAGAAGCCGGACACCACGGTTTAGTTCCTTTCGCCAGTCCTTTCGGGGTACATCCTTGCCCAGAGGGCAGTCGTTTAAGGGTAGACAACCGAATTCCAGAGGCTCGTCTGTCAGAGGCAGGTCCTCGTTTGCAGCTAGGGGCCAGGCCTCCAAGACTCAGGAGAAGCCTGCGTCCTGACTGCCACTCTATTCCCCAAGAGGTGGCGCTGGTGGGGGGACGTCGGTCTCTTTTTCAGGAACAGTGGGCAGCGTCATCCCAAGACCCTTGGATTCGGGGCATTTTTTTAAGAGGGTACATGATAGATCTAATGGGACCAATACGGCAGCGTTTCTTTGGGGATCTCGGGGTAGCGAGGTTACAAAGAAGACAGGCAATGCAGGCCTGTGTCGCCTCTCTTCTTTTGCAAAAAGTCATCTGCAGGGTCCCAGACAACTAGAAGAGAAAAGGGTTTTTATTCAAATCTTTTTCTGGTCAAGAAGCCGGACGGGTCATTTCGACCCATTCTGAACCTAAAGAGCCTCAATGTGCACTTACGAGTGGACAAATTTCGAATGGAGTCCCTAAGGTCGGTGATAAACGGCCTAGAGAAGGATCAGTTTATGGCATCCATAGACATAAAAGATGCATACCTCCACATTCCTATTTGGAGCAATCATCAGTCCCTCCTGAGATTCACAGTAGGGAACTCCCACTATCGGTTCCGGGCTCTTCCTTTCAGCCTCTCCATAGCTCCAAGGGTCTTCACGAAGATCATTTCGGTGATGGCAGCGTGTCTTCATCTACAGGGAGTTCAGGTCGTCCCTTATTTAGACGATCTACTCATCAAATCCTCCTCAGAGATTTGCTTACGTCAACACTTATCACTCACCATAGCAATCCTCGAGAGCCATGGGTGGCTGATAAACTTAAAAAAATCCCAGATGATCCTGTGTCAACGCATGGTCTTCCTGGGGCTTATCATGGATACCAGTCGGCAGAAGGTGTTCCTGCCTACGGAGAAGATCCGTTCAATCCGGGCTACAACAACTCAGGTGTTGTCCTCGACCAAGCCCTCAATTCATTTGTGCATGCAGCTGCTTGGGAAGATGGTGGCCTCCTTCGAAACGATCCCCTTCGGTCGGGCTCATTCCTGATGCTTCCAGTGGGATCTGTTACAGAAATGGTCAGGATCCCACATACGCTTGGATCTCCAGAGGATCTCGCTGTCTCCGAGGGCGAGAGAATCGCTCCAGTGGTGGCTGAATCAAGATCACATGGCAGTGGGCAGGTCCTTTGCTCCATGGTCATGGATCATAGCCACAACAGACGCCAGCCTGAGAGGTTGGGGGCGGTAATCCTGCACCTTCGGCTCCAGGGACTTTGGTCTGTTCAGGAATCGGCCTTATCAATAAACGTGTTGGAGTTGAAGGCAATTCTTTTAGCCCTTTGGGGGGCACAGTCCCTCCTTCAGGGCCACCCTGTCAGAGTTCAGTCCGACAATGCCACGGCTCTAGCATATGTCAACAGGCAGGGAGGAACCAGGAGTGCAGCCGCAATGAAAATTGCAGCTCAGATTTTTGTTTGGGCAGAACAGTACGTTTCAGCATTCTCGGCAGTGTTTATTCCGGGAATAAAAAATTGGGAGGCCGACTACCTAAGTCGAAACCAAATGATGCCGGGGGAGTGGTCACTCCATCCGGAAGTTTTTCAGGTTCTAGTTCAGAGAATGGGGTCTTCCGGATATAGATCTCATGGCCTCCAGACACAACAGAAAAGTTCCCAGGTTTTGCGCAAGGGCAAGAGACCCCTTAGCGGTGGACGTAATGACGGTCATGGGAATTCAGGTTGGGATACCTGTTTCCTCCGATTCCCATGCTTCCTCGCGTTCTCAGACGAGTAAGGCAAGGCGGTCTGCCGGTGATTCTAATAGCTCCCTCATGGCCGTGCCGAGTGTGGTACGCAGACATAATCTCTGTGGCGGAAGGACAATAATTTCGTCTTCCAGCACGAGACAACCTTCTTCTTCAAGGTCCCTTTCGTCACCAGAATTTACCGCAGCTCAGTTTAACGACATGGCTGTAGAAGCCAGCCTCTGGAGGGCTAGAGGTTTTTCCTCCAGTGTAGTGAACACTATGATGCGAGCTTGCATGCCAGTTTCAGCTCGCAATCTATCACAGGATTTGGCGAGCCTATATCAGATGGTGCGAAAATAGGACATGTCACACGTCTTCCTTTCGTCTCCCTCGCTTATTGGCTTTTCTTCAAGATGGGCTGGAAGCAGGGCTTCGTTTAGGTTCCCTAAAAGTTCAGGTATCGGCACTTTCAGTCTTTTTTCATCTGAAATTAGCGGATTTGCCAGATATCAACACTTTTCTTCAGGGAGTCTTACATATTCAACCTCCCTATGTTCCGCCTACAGTACCATGGGATCTTAACCTGGTACTAGACATGCTTAAAGGGCCCCCCTTTGAGCCCTTACTCGAGGCAGATTTTAGGTGTTTGACCTGGAAGGTTGTTTTTCTTTTGGCAATTGCATCGGCACGTAGGGTGTCTGAATTGGGAGCTCTGTCTTGCCGGGAACCATATCTGGTTTTTCACGAGGACAGAGCGGTTCTGAGAACACTCCCATCTTTTGTTCCAAAAGTGGTGTCCTCTTTTCATTTGAACCAGGAAATTGTAGTTACGTTTTTTTCATCTACTTCTCAGTCTGATCTGCAGTCTATGGAAACGTTAGATGTGGTTAGGGCTCTCCGTATTTATGTCAAAAGAACATCTCAAATTAGACGAACTGATTCCCTGTTTGTCCTATATGATTCTAACAAAAGAGGCTGGCCAGCCTCTAAACAGTCCATTGCAAGATGGATTTATGGCAACGATTAAGCAGGCTTACATAAGAGCTAACCTGCCTGTGCCAGAGAGACTTATGGCCCATTCCACCAGATCGGTAGGGGCGTCATGGGCAGCAAGAAATGGGGCTTCTGCTGACCAGCTTTGCAGGGCAGCCACCTGGTCTTCTGTCCACACGTTTACCAAATTCTATCAATTTAATGTATTCGCATCCGCAGATGCAAATTTCGCTCGTAGTGTTCTACGAGCTGGGCTTTCAGAGTGGTCCCACCCTTAGGGGGCTGCTTTATAACGTCCCCATGGTAAGCAGTGTCCCCCAGACTGGATGAAAGAGAAAAAAGAATTTATATACTTACGTTAAATCCATTTCTCTGATTCTGTCTGGGGGACACTGCGATCCCTCCCTTCTGCCTTTCCTCTGTATGCTCTTGGTTGATTGACCCATCTCCTTGGGGCTTTTTGACTTAACTGAGGAGGAAGAGGCAGGGGGATTGTAGAGGGGAGGGGTCTGTCAGCAGTGCTAAAGATTAGCTAGTTAGGTGCCAACTCCTGTGCTCCCCTCCACAACCCATGGTAAGCAGTGTCCCTCAGACGGAATCAGAGAAACGGATTTAATGTAAGTATATAAATCCTCTTTTTTGGAGTGGCTAAAATATAAGACAATTCCCTAGATTGTCTCAAAGCCCAGACCTTACACTAAATTAGAATCTGCAAGATGATTTGGACAATGCTGTTTACCAAACCTGATTGACCTCAAACAGTATTTCAAAGAAGTATTGAAGCAAAGGAAGTGAATACTCATGTAATTAAGTGTCTGTTTTTTAATTTTAGGTTTTAAATTGTTTCTCAGACAGGATTTTGTGTTGATTGGTGGTAGAAATTCCAGAATCAATTTTCATTAATGATTTTAGAAAATTGTGAAAAATGCCAATATATTTTAATAGCTACTTTAGTATACACCATTTGGAATACAGATCATTGAGGTCTATGGAGAAATAGACAGTGTTTCTAATGAATACTAGAAAATAAGGCCGGTATTGTTCATGGTCAATCTAGCATTTATTGTGAATGCCCTGTATACAACCTTACTAGATAACTTCACAAAGGAAGTTTAGTTATGGTCATCTTTAAATAGGAAGAAAGTGTTAAGTTAAAATCTCTCCTCCAAGCAGTGTCTAGAAAATGGATTGATGGAACCACACTCCTTCATAAGTGGGGGTATACTTGGGGAGGTTCTTACATATCCATGGTAGTTCTAGTTCAATCTTTCAACTCTACAAAGACATTTTTTTTCATTTTTGCAGAACCATGCTTTGATAATACTGGACTTAGTATATCGCTCTGTATTGCACAGCTGGCATCCCTGGTACCCATCCAAGGTTCAATATCTCCCAGGCAAATATCCAAAATAAGTTTATTTAACAAAATGGTAGCACCAGATAGCAAGAATAATATTTAAATAATAACCCGCAACAAACAGCACTACAGTCTGGTACAGACAACATACAGGGTATAATGAAAACACCTCACCAGTATCCTTAGCCGCTCTCAGGGGATGCTGTCTATTCAGACTTCTCCTGGGATGGAGACCATCTCTCCTTTGAGGCTACCTGCAAGGCAGCGGTCCTGGGTTACTGTCACTCTGCTTTGGCAGACACACAGCTCTCCAAGACCTGGGGATATAGTTACTAAACTGGGTTTGACAAAGTGGAGATGTTGCCTATAGCAACCAATTAGATTCTAGGGGACATATTTAATTGTCGTCGGAAACACAGAAAATCTCGCGTCGCACGCACTATTACCGTTATTACAGTGATAGTGCGCTTAAAAACCGTTATTACGGTAGTTTGCTCTCTGCATTTCAGCTCGCAGCTCCCTTAGCCGCGAGCTGAAATACAGCTAACTATTACCGTAATATTGGTGGTAGTTTTAACGCAGCGGAAAACCGCGACAATTGAATATGCCCCTAGTTATCATTTATTTAGTACATTCTACAAAATGTCAGTTATCTGGTTGCTATATATCTTCCCTTTTTCAAGCACACAGTTTAATAAATCTTCCCCCTGGAGAGGTAAATCGGGACGGAGGCAGTACTCCAGGGACCCTTTGTCCCTTCCCTGCCTCCTAGCAGAGACATAGATCTCATCGCTAGCCTGACGTTTACTATCACTGGGTAGTGAATGCCAAATTTCTGTATTGGGAAGTTGTTTTTTAAAGGCAGAAATGACCACCTTATGAGTTTTGGGACCGGCCTGATTGGTCCTTTTCGCTGTGTTTTACCTTTTCACAGATGTAGATAATTTTCTCTTGATACAATTAGGGACAGGTATTGTTCTATGGCTATACAGCAGAGTTTGTTTAAATGTGAGAGATCATAATACAGAGACATTACAATTAAATACACAATGCAGTCCTCTGTAATTAAACAAAGAGCTTTATCTGTGGACTTTTCCCCCTATCATAACACGAGACCCCTGGTGTGATGTACATTCATACACGAATGGTGGACAATAATCTAGGCCAGTGGATCCCAAACCTTCTCCGTTCAAGGCATCCTAAGGTTCTCCATTATTCTTTCAAGGCACCCCTAAGCAAAATTTTTTACTGAGTAGTCTCGTGCCTTGGTTTAGTCGGCTTACCAAGGGCATTGGTACCCTTGTGAGATCGCCACGGCACCCATGGAGCCGCTGCGCACAGTTTGGGAATCTCTGGCCTAGCCTGAATCAATGGACTAGTCTTAATGTACACACAAAATAAGAAAGCCATGCTGCCTGACATATTGCCACTTAAAAATACAATATATATACAAGTTTAAATGTGCTTGACAAATATGGGGAACCAGATGGCTAGAAAAAGTATATATTTTTATAATCCACACTTTGTGAGAAACGAGGTGCAGACTGGTTGAGGTGATATTTTAGAAAAGAAAAATTTCTCCCTTTAATGAGTGCTTCCTATACAATGCAGCCACAGTGTAGACAACGAGAGTGCCACTCCACTCAAATATTATCTAAAACAAAAAATACTGTGTCCACGACAGACGCAAAGAACTAAACACATAGAGAAATATTTCACATTAATACCTTGCTTCATCATACACATCAAGAAGGGAAAAAATTAGAAACCGGGCACATAAGGGATATGATTTAAAAAGCAAAAACATTTCTGCCCTAAAGTAAGCAAAGAACAACAGGTTATGTTCCACCTCCTGAAGGCTCCTCTCAAGTTTTTTATTTTTCCAGTGCCCTGCACAGGAGATTGGTCTTATGCAACTATTGGCCCAAATATCCACTCATTAAAAATTGTGTGTAATTGTGTAGATGTTAAAAATATTTATAAACAACAAATTGTTCTTGTTTTTTGTCATCAGACATTCATATGAAAAACCAACACCAATCCAGACTCAAGCCATTCCTGCAATCATGTCTGGCCGTGACTTGATTGGCATTGCCAAAACCGGAAGTGGAAAGACTATTGCCTTTCTCCTGCCCATGTTTCGCCATATTATGGACCAGAGACCTCTGGAAGAAGGAGAAGGACCAATAAGTATGTATTCATTTTCCTCTAATAGTTGAGTAATCAGTGTTTTCCAAAAGTAGTCATACCCTAGACCAATTCTCAAATTACTTTACCGAGTAGCAAATCCCTCAATGAAATTTTGTGTGATATCTTTTATTTAAAGCACGGAAATTCAAAATGTGTCCAATTTGATTTATGTAGCAAAAATTCTTCTTCGGAAGAAAAAAATGTGTAAGTATGTGGTTTGCTTAAATTTTGAATCCTTGTTTTTCTTCAGAGCTTCCATAATACAAGGGCACAATTGCTTTACAATTGGCATCCACCAGTGAATCTTTTAAAATAACTGCCATGTTTTCTTGATAAAAACATCACATTATTAGGGATCACTACTGAGGTTTTTAAGCTGAAGTAAACTGTAAAAAGGTTGTCATAAAAATGTTGAAGCCAATACAAATGCATGAATTAGGAAAATAGTAAAAAAAAAACATATCCCAGTATTTGCCTGTCTATCTGGGCACTGTTTGTTCAATTATGATGAAGTGAAAGCTACATAAACCAAACAAACACTGTCTAGAAAACGTCCTTCATCAAAACTCTCTGCATAAGCAAAAAGCCAGAGAGAGGCCAACCACAACTCCGTAGAATCTACTAAGTCCAGTAGCTGTGACTGGAGTAAACATACCACCATTAACCATATCAAGAGCTCTGCATAATGCTAGGTACACCCTGCTGGACAATGCTAGCGATTTACCAACGACAGGCAAAAAATAAAAGGCCCAATCAGCATGGCGATTCATGTGTACACACCATACATGATTTACCTTCAGATCTGTGCTCTTCATCTGGTCTAAGAGCAGTTTAGTCGATTAGAGAATGGCGGCACAATATTCACTTGACCACATATCACGCTGAATAACAGTGTGGTACTTATTTGGCAAACTGTTGTAGATTCAGCGAAGATTTGTAATGTCGTCATTATCGCAGCAATAAATCTTGCTGTTTCTAAAGCTTATAGCGATCACACGTATTTAATTCACTGTGACCAAATAAAAATTGTAATGGATATCAGTTTCAAATGAAATTTATCATATAATTTCCATTCTGGAAACTGTACATACTCTACTGTTCCAAAACTGAGAATAATATATCAGAAAAATTTTGATATTCACTAAAGAGCATAAGGACACTTTTTACTCATTTGACCCGACAGGGATCAGCTGCTGTCTCCCTATAGTGTGACCACACTAATTTTAATTTGTTGTCCTATATAGAGGCATATAAAGATACTGGGGTAACAGAGATAGAAAGATAGCGAAAGGTTCCACACAGCTCCATAAAAGTCCAGAAGTAGAACAGAGCAATTAGGAGGCAGCTAGTAATACACTGATAAAAAAAGAACAAGGATATGCAGCCCTCTGCAAATAGGAAACAGACAATTATTCACGCCATAGAAATAAATGAATATTGATACATAACCCACTACAATAATCTTCAATACGGAGATGCAAACTGATACAATTGCAGACGCTATATTCAAAGTAAAAATGAAGCTACAATTGTATCTACAGTTCAGATAAGTCTTAGTGCTATAATGGATTTCAATTCTGTATAGGTTTCATACCAAATGTTCAGGACATTAAATAGATTTCAAGTGTCCAACACTGACTGCTAATTAAGTGATATGTGTAGTTATAATATGAAGACACTCGTTCATTGATGCCGTATCAGGCTGGCTTATTATTTATCTTTGACGGCACATCAGGGTGCTTCATTTGTGCAGGGTGGCAACATCTACATCTTCTGCAGAGTTCCTTGGCTGCTTGGATTTGCATCCACGAGCTTTGGTAGCAAGATATTACGTGCAGCTGTTCCAGAGCATTCCTTCCCTTAGAGACAGCTTTGGTATGTCCCCAATGTCGCGCAGTGTCACCCAATGGTAGGAAAGAGAAAAGAAGATTTTTACTCGCCATAAAAATCGTTTTATTTCATTGGGGGACACTGCGCACCCTCCTTTGCTCTGAAAGTAGCGCTGTCCTTGGTGTTGTTTTCTGAATAGTTTCTCCTCTCTTCCTGACTTGGTTATACAAACCTGAGGTCTGAGCTGGAAAGGAGGGCCTAGTAGGGGAGGAGTTAGGGGAACAAACAAGTTTTGATAAGGGCTTAGACTCCTAGTCCCACCTACTATACCCGAATGTCTCGCAGTGTCCCCCAATGGAGTAAGAGAAATCGATTTTTATGGTGAAATCTTTTTTATTATAGCCAACTTTAATCCGTTTTCCATTTTTGCTTTTTAGCTGTCATAATGACTCCAACTAGAGAGCTGGCTCTGCAAATAACAAAAGAATGCAAGAAATTCTCAAAGACGCTTGGACTGAGAGTCGTCTGCGTTTATGGAGGAACTGGCATCAGTGAACAGGTAACAAGGGACATGTCTGGTCCAGGTTTTTTTTTATAGCATATGTTTTGACTCTTCTCTTTTAGATGAATTGTTTGTCTTAATATGCAGATGGAAACAGCCTGGGAGTTATAGGATTGTTAGTGTAGTAGTAGTTGGAGTTGAAAATCTTTCTTGCTGGCGGTATCTTAAATCACTGTCCAACAGTTGCACAAAAATGTCTTTTAAAGAAAAGACAGGCTTAATGTGACAACTCTGAAGAAATGGTATTAGTTATTTAATAAAACACAATCTATATATTGCTGTCTGAGTGAGAAGTGCATAATTTGTTAATAAATGTAGACTAAGGAGACTTGGCGAAGTTGCTATAGATCACGGTCAGGAAAGGAACATTGCATAACATACTTATAGACAAGCACACTCAAAATCTAAGAGCTCGGTGCAGCCTGAATATTCAGCTGAATCCATCTGCACAAATCACAGAATAGATCTCCTTAAACTACTGGCCTGTGATTCAGGAACAGGAGAGCTCCTAATCCAGGAGCATATTGCCTGTCAGACAAGCACTTTTATACTGTGTTTTGTCACTCTTCACTCGAGCACCATTTTGGCGTGAAAATGTTCTGTGGATTCTGTCCCTCTCTGGAGAGACCATCTTCTCCCCTCTCCGTTCTGATTGATGTGCCCTATGTCAGCAGACAATCCGTCATATTTCTTACCTTGCCTACCGTGCTGCTGAGCTGTCTGGCTGAAAATCAGGTGACAAAGGCTGCTCACCCGACGGCTGGACTGGGGGTGAGGCTATCTCCTATTAACGCCACAGCTGCTGAGGCTGCCGACACAAGCTGTCTCAGACCTGCTTTACAGACCGTGAAAACTATTTTAGAGCTGCCTGACAGATGAGACATTTAACCACCATTGGAATTAACACAGGCTACACTCTCAGCACTCAATTTAACATCAGGGCTGCAATCTACTGATCGGTACTGCTTACCTGTCAAAGCACATCAGTTACCCAGCATTGGGATTCCCATAGACAAATTGTGATAACTGGGCAACCCCCTGTCACTGCACATTTTCATTTTCACTTGCTGGATGTCTTCAGCACACTTTTTTTTACAGCATTGTTTCAAAACTGTAAATTTGGAAGTCACTGATGTCATCTTGTGGCCTTTTGTCCTAATTGCAACACAGAGTTCAATTCCACTGCCATCTAGTGGTTGAATCTGTTCATACATTCTGTATTTGTCTGTCTGATGTGGAAGACACACTGTGAAAAATTATCTGTCAGTCTCATAACACCGCATCCTTTGACTTTATTGGCTCCCTGCCACTCGTGAATCCCCCACTTTCGAGCATTTGTTAAGTGCCTCCCGGGACCCAGTTTACCAACTAAATACGAACAGGGGACCCACGAGACACTCACAGGACTGTTCTGCCACTGGTTCGCATACACCCCCTGGCAACCCTCAACTACTCACCGTTCCGCATTGAAGTTGCCCAGTAACTGCAACAGCCACAGCTAAACATCCAGCACAATAGCGTATTGGCCCACCCACTACCACACTGCGGGCCATAACACTGCACATTTCCAGTGGTGACAGGCATATTAATTTAAGTCTTTTGAATTAACATGTAGAATACCCACCCAGTGTAGCACCCTAAGCAACAGATTGCTAGTCGGCGTCTACCTAATATGTAGGACCTGCAGGTTTTGAAGGTAAGTCGGTCATGTCTCCTGAAAAGATCAAGCCTAATGTACTGGCTCTTCCAATTAAATTACAGCCAAAGCCCAAGTCTGCATCAAGCTCACTTTCTACGTCAAGAGGCTCTCTTCCACCGATTCGGACCCAGTAACCAGAGGTCCCCACTCCGCGCCCTCTCATCCCCAATTTGGGATCTGACGGAGCACTGGACGCCCCATTAACAGCGCACATTTTGCACTCTACTTTACATCAGATGTTAACTGTCCTTCGGGCCGATCTGACTTCTGAGATGAGGGCGGTGATCGGAGACCTGAAAACTGACATTTCTGAGATTGCAGATCGCACAGACCATCTGGAGTTATTGGTTGAATCCCATAACTTCTTCACACCACTCTTTTCAGAGGGAAGTTGCCTTTCTGAAAGATAAAGTTGTGGACCTAGAGGATCGATCCCGCAGAAACAACATCAAAATCAGAGGTATTACAGAATCTGTCTCCAATACAGATCTACAGGACTATGCCGTTTCACTGTTCAAGAAACTACTACCTTCTGTGGACGGTAAGGACCTTCTTATTGACTGTATACACTGCCTCCCACGTCCACGATCTGTGCTGGGGAATGTCCCGAGGGACTCTCTCATTCGGGTCCATTTCTTCCATATCAAGAAGGCCATACTCCGAGCGGCACGTGATCTGAGCAATGCAGTGGTGCTTAGTGATCTGCAGCTTTTCCAAAGCTCTCACTCGCTTCCATCAATTAAAGAAGAGCTCCTCATCCAATCATGCGAGCAAATAATATCTCTTACCGATGGGGCTTCCCGGTCAAGCTGTTGGTCCGACATGAAGATTTCACGTATGTCATCTCGTCCCTTGAAGCTGGCACTAAACTTCTGGAGGAATGGCACATGCCTCTTCCATCTAGAACCGCTGCTAGCAAGCCTCCACTTCAACCAGAATTTACCATGTTTCTAAAGACTACTTTACTGTTTTTGCTGAAGTCTTACAGCTTCTACCTCTGACTCGATAAGTATAACTATTAGCAATTTTATTGTCTAATGTTTAATGTCTGTTTGAAATGTTATGTTCTGTGTTTTTGATACACAAGTCATGATGTGTGATAATAGGTTTGCTTAAGGGTAGTTTTATAGCATTGCGGGGCCTGGGGTGTCATGGTGGGGTTACTTGCAATATATCAGATGTATCATTTGATGTTCTATTGTTGCTACATTGTTTACTGTCCCCCTTTTCCTTTTCCGGGTGCTACATGGGTGGGATTTATTTAATTCCACCCCCTCTCCACTCTAGTACCCCCGCCCTGGATCACTCAAACAACATGTCTCAAGAACTGAACAGGCTCCTTGGCAATAACTCTCCCCATTCACGTTCCATAACTCGTGGTACGGTTTTACTCTCTGAATATTAAGGGACGTAACTCGCCAAATAAACGCCGTTTGGCGAGTACTACATTCCACAGACGCAGAGCAGATGTTATAACCATTCAAGGAACACCTTTTTCGTCTCGTGCACCCAAGATATCCGTTGGGATATTTCGCTAATGGCCCATTCAAAAGAAATGGCGTAGCGGTGTCTAGTGCCCTTGTCTGTTTCAGCCTGCAATTAAAAATAGAGGACAAATCTGGACGATTTATAATTCTGGTTGGATTTTTAGTAGACAAACCGATGACTTTAGTCTCTCTATATGCCCCTAACTCCCGTCAAATTCCTTTCCTCAAGTCAATATGCAAGGAGGTACAGAAAGTACGTAGAGGCCATTTAGTCCTCCTTGGAGACTTTAACCTGACCTTAGACCCCAGATTAGACAAGTCCAGACCACTAAGATCGGCAGAACCTGGCCCAACCCTTGTACCTTCTACCCCTTTTCGTAAACTATTAGCGGAGCAATACCTATATTTCAGTCTCCAAATGTACAAGACTATACCTACCACTCCTGGGTAGGTATATACATCTCTTTTCACTCATTGGTGTGCACTGAAAGCAGTTCTGCGAGGCTCAGCCATCCAAATAGGCGCTTTCTTAAAAAAGCAATACCTTTTCCATCAACGAACTCTTGAGTTCACTCTAGCCACTATAGAATTATAAAACCAGATGCGCCTCTTCAAAGAGAAATGTTTGTTCTGGCCATAGAACCTCTAGCACATACAATTAGACAGGCCTCAAACTTCCCGGTTATTACTCTTCACTCCTATACACACAAACTGTGTCTGTTCGCAGACGATGTATTCCTATTTGTTACCAGCCCGGAGACCTCGTTGTCAGTCTTGAAACACATCTTGGACGGTTATAGTGCGGCCTCCTTTTGCAAATTGAACATCTGAAATCTGAGACCCTCCCTATCAACAGACCGCAATCCTTACAATTGACCCTGTAAAAACAATTTCCTTTTGTTTGGGTAAGGGACTCTGTCTCATCTGGGTATACACATTCCCCCTACCCTATCTACTATATTTAAAATTAATTTCTCCCTGATATTTCTCCATCTTGTACCATATATTGTACCTGCTTCCATACACTAATGATGACATACGTGTGGAGAGAGAAACGCCCCCTTCTCACCCACAAACGTATGGCTTTATCTAAGTAGCGTGGAGGTCTGATGCTTCCCAACTTAACTCAATACCAAGAAGCCTGTATATTGAGCCACCTGCGGGATTGGGAACTCCCCCAAGCGTCTAACCCATGGGTAGGCATTGAAAGGGCCCTGTGCCCTAGCTATCCTCTATCAGATCTTCTCTGGATTCCCAAGCCCGCCCGCCCCATAGCTGTCTATAGACTACTGTCAATCTCAGATGCCATGCAGGTGTGGGACAAGGTAATTGGGTTACTTAGAGATTTCTCTTTCCTACCATTGGGGTACACTGGGGTATAGTAGGTGGCACTAGGAGTTTAGGCACTTATCACAAAGTCTCTGGATCCGCAAGCAAGAGTTCGTAGATGCCAAGACAGTCCTGTGGCACTTTCAGGTAGTGTACCTGTTCCCGTCGATACCCATGCTCTCGTGGGTGCTAAAAAAGTTAAAAAGAGAAGGGCTGTCCTCCATTCTGGTAGCCCCTCATTGGCCGTGCAGGGCATGCTTTTCAGACATTCTGAAAATGGCGACTGCGCCCCCCTTCCACCTGCCAATGCAACCAGATGTTCTCGCTCAGGGTCCTCTTCTTTGCCACTCTTTAGATTGTCTAGCTTTGACAGCGTGGCTGTTGAAACCCAAATTCTCAAGGCCAGGGGTTTTTCATAAGAGGTCATGGTTACCCTGATTAGGATCAGGAAGGTGTCGTCCTTGACCATATACCATCGTGTCTGGAAGGCATACATTCTTTATGTGAGTCCCACAGCCTTCACACATCCAGGTTTAGCCTCCCTCTGTTACTGTCTTTCCTGAAGGCCGGCTTCGATAAGGGGCTCCGGCTGGGGTCCCTCAAGGTGCAGGTCTCTGCGCTTTCCATTTATTTTCAACACAAATTAGCGACATTCAGGGATGTTCAGACCTTCTTACAGGGGGTTCTTCATGTGCAGCCCCCCTTCGTTCACCAAGTGGAGCCTTGAGATCTCAAGCTGGTGCTCAATGCAATTACCCATGCTCCATTTGAACCTCTAGAGTAAGTTGATTTACACCATCTCACTTGGAAGACTGTGTTCCTTTTGGCTATCTCGTAGAGCTTTGGAATTAGCTGCACTCTGCTGCAATTC
Source organism: Mixophyes fleayi (assembly GCF_038048845.1). Lineage (NCBI taxonomy): Eukaryota > Metazoa > Chordata > Amphibia > Anura > Limnodynastidae > Mixophyes > Mixophyes fleayi. Next base: position 297,215,779 of record NC_134405.1, on the reverse strand, counting down.
TCCTTTCTTAATTTTCCACAAGGATAGAGCGGTCCTTCGCACCAAGCCTTCCACTCTTCAAGAGCTTTTGGCGTATCATGGGCGGCATGCCATGGGGCTTCCGCGGAGCTGCTATGCAGAGCCGCAACATGGTCATCTGTCCTCACTTTTGCAAAATTTTACAGACTGCAGGGCTTTGCATCAGCAGATGTGCGTTTGGGATGCAGAGTACTGCGTACAGCAGTTCCAGAGCATTCCCTCCCTTAGAGGCAGCTTTGGTATGTCCCCAATGTCTTGCAGTGTCCACCAATGGTAGGAAAGAGAAAAGAAGATTTTTACACAACGTGAAACTGATTTCTCTTACTCCATTGGGGGACACTGCGAGACATAAGGTATAGTAGGTAGGACTAGGAGTTTAGGCACTTATCAACTTGTTTGTTCATCCCCTACAATGCCCCTCCTCTCCTGTAGCCTCAGTTTTGTCTAACCAAGCGTTCGAGAGAAAAATTCTTTACACAACAGAACTATTTACAGAGCAAGGGAGGGTGCGCAGTGTCCCCCAATGGAGTAAGAGAAATAGATTTTACGGTGAGTAAAATCTTTTCTCTTTCCTACCTTTTGGGGGACACTGTGAGACATTGGGGACTTCCATCCTGCAATCTCTCCCTTCAAGCAGTATGCAAACTCATTCCAGATTTAAATCTCACCGCCTTCAAAGACAGGGCAATTGCCTTCCTATCAGATTTGTTTGCCCAGAGGCTCTTTCTTCCCTTCTTTCTGCTCCAAGATCATTATAGCTTACCCTCATCAGAAACATATAAGTACTTGCAAGTTAGACACTGGGTGATAACTGTTTCTAAGACCCCTTACTCTCCTCGCCCCCACCGCCTGTTTTAGATAGGCTGACAAAGGGTGCCAATGTAGGCGGAATAACGTTCTGGTATCAATACCTCCTCTCTTTGATCCCTTCCACTAAAGCCTCAGCCCAACTTCGGTGGGAAACAGATGTGCGCTTAAGCTTCACCCTTCAACAATGGGAGAAAATCTAAGTTCCCATCGCATGTCAAAATGCATCAGTCACACAGAGATGCAGGTCAGACTCAATCGGCTATACCTTACCCCAGAGTGGCTACACAAGATCTGGCCAAACCAATCAAACAAATTTTTCTGGCACCACTGTGCTTGTGTAGCTGATGTCTTTCACGTCTTCTGAACATGTGCAGTGCTTCAGCCACTCTGGGGCAAGGTATTTGCCCTGATCTCCACTGTTTTAAAAACCACCTCTGTTCCAAACAAGACAGATATCTTTTGGGGCACATATAGATAGCTCCTAGAGCGACAATAGCCTAAAACTGGAAGTCCCCCGCCTCCACTACTAATACCTGAATCATATCCATGATTCAGTACAGCTTTGAGATGGTAGCAAGACATACACTATTCCACTTCTGCATAAGCTCCCATTATGAGATGGTTTAGGTGGCATGAATATGTCTGATGGCCCTGGGGCACCCAGAGACACCCCAGACTTTCCACCATTCCCCTCTCCAGTGGCCCTCATAGATTTTCCCCTGCCCAACGAACAGACTACACCCTCCGGCACTCTTGCCACCATGCTGGGAGTATTTTCAGACTGTCAAAATAAAGGCTAATGTGTTTTGATGTATACTTGCACTCATCTGCATGTGTATTGCTGATTTTATGAGCCTTGCTTGAACTGAGTGACTCCCCACCACCCGCTGCGTGTCCCTCATGTGTTCCTACGTGGGTGATATCCTCTCTATTTTTTTTTTTTTATTTTTTTTTTATTTTTCTGTTCCCGTAGACCCTTCACACAGTGTTTTTGGTGGGAGTATGGCATTATGTAGACATCAAAACACAAGCATCCATTTACAGTGCTTGGTCCCAGGAGCACATATCACCAATACACAGACCGTTCTGAAGCCATTTATTCATAAATTCTGAGGAAGGTCAGCTTGGGAGGGTCACTGCTTTTGCACTGGCTGATCTCTCGGTAAACCGCCCACACCATATTCCTCTTCAAACAGATCAAGTAGGTGGTGTTTCACTCTCTGGATGTAGTGCACTGTCTATGGATCGATCTTTCTAATACAGAGTGTCTCTTGGATCACAGACTGATAAACCTGGGCAGTGTATCATGGGGTATCATCAGATTTAGTCTTTGAGGAAGTACAAAAACAATCCCTTTTTCATTGTAATGCTACCTTCTCACTTAGGCTCTATGTAACTTTTCAGAGGTGATGGTTAAATGTCCAGTTAGCTAGTCTTTCCTGACCTCTGTCTTTGCTTTTTTTGCAGATTGCTGAACTAAAAAGAGGTGCTGAGATAATAGTTTGCACACCGGGTCGCATGATTGATATGTTAGCTGCAAACAATGGTGAGTGTGAATTGTTTATTTTGTGTGTTATTGCTTAATAATTGGGCTGAAGGGTGTTTTCTAATAATTGCAAGTTTTGGTTTCCTTAGAGCTGTTATTTTAAAAACTAGCCACACTTCATGTTGAAGCCTATGTGGAATAGCCCAAACACTTCATAATTTTACAGAACATAAAATACACAGTTGTTTGGAGAAAATAGATTTACATTTTCTTCCAAATCGATATGCAAATGAATATTAAATACTGATGTGCGATAAAAAAATTCTACAATTTACTAAGGGGGAATTGAATTCCCCCGAAGTACCACCGTGTTAAGCGTATTACCGTTATTACGGTAATATTAGCCCGGCTTTCTGCTCGCAGCTCAGAGTTCCGAGCAAAATGCCGGCGTTAAAACTACCGTAATAACGGTATTTACGCACACTATTACCGTACCGTAATAGTGCGCAGGCCGCGTTACTTTTTCAAGTAACGCGGCCAATTGAATTCCCTTCTAAAAGTTTTACTTATAAAGCAATAATAATAATAAAACATGATCTACGCTGACATATTATCCTGTTTAGCTGGTTTAGATAAACATGTCTCCTTTAAAACTTTCATCCAAATTTCATATATTTCAAAAGCAGAACAAACCGCAAAAAGTGTCCTGTTCTGCTTTATGTGGTGGTCCATAGTTGTGGGCCCTGTATCCCTCTCCATGTCAGTTTATACCTTGAAATCTATGTGCTGTAGTCAGATAACTACCCAAAAATAAAAATATATTTGTCCATGGAGATAAAGGAATTAAAATATAATGCATCCTGACAGCATTGTAGTTGTTCCAATTGGACCTCCAGGCAACGATTTCTTTTGTCCCATTTTCAAGCTCTAGCTCCCTGGGCAAGGCATGATGTTAGAGCCACTGGGATTAAGTCTATAGGAGAGATTTTCATATGATCTGGAGAGAATAACCTCAGCTGAAAAAATAGAGTAAATTGCAAAATATAATGTATTGTACTGTTACAAATGTCAGTACATTATCAAAAGTGTAAAATATTTTTTGGGGTGGACAACACCTTGTTTTAAATAATTGAAAACCCATTTTACCAATAATAGCAGCTTTATGGATTGTGTATGAGCTTATGATTTGCATGCTGAACTTGTCTGTTTTTATGACTTTGTAACATGAATAAAACCCTTACTAAACTGTTACATTGTTTAACTTCTGTGGAAAAAATATATCCCTGCAAGATATATAGAACTGGATTCCCAGGACTGCTCTCTCTCAAGGTAGGTTTATTCTGCATTTTGTCACAAAGAAATGTTTCAAAGTGCACTAAGCTGCTGTAAGTATGGTGAGGTGTTTTAAGAGTTAAGAGTGGAGATTTAGCTAACTTAAAATGTGACCTGTTAGCACCTTGACTCTTTGACTAAAATCATCATTACATAGAAATATAGGGCCTGATTCATAACGGAAGAAAGTAAGGCAAAAAAGGAGTAACTTTACACCTTGGCAAAACTATGTTGCATTGGAAGGGGAGGTAAATTTAAAATGTGATGGCAGATTTATAGTTGGGGTAGGACATGTCCTAGATCAACTTTTAATTGTCAGTTTAAAAATAAAGCTATCAAGTATTTGTGTCCTACATGAAAAAACAGCCTGTATTTTCCTTATGTGCAAAATAAAAAACTAATTTGCACCCCTTGCATTGCAATATGGTTTTGCCAAGATGCAAAGTTACTCCTTTTTTTGTTTTCCTTTCCTTAATGAATCAGACCCATAGTGTGCAAGCTTTACTTCAAGAACTTTGAGTGGTGAATATATGTACTTCTCAAGGTTTTATAGATAACTCACCTTCAGATAGACTTCAATGTCTGAGCCACTGATTGAGCCACAAGTGCTTTTCATGCAATATCCTTCAATTAAAAGTTCTTAAAGATTGGATATGAGCACCAGTAACACCACTTTATCAACCTGAAATTAATTTTTTCACAGCATTTTCTTTTTATTTCGTATTTTTATGATATATATTTTAGCTCAGTGATTAGTTGCAATTTATTTAACAAAATAGAATGCTAAATTGGTCAAACAGGGATAAAGATAAAAACTGAATGACTGGTTCCCCTGAATAAGCAGCGGGCAAAGATTGTTATCTGAAGCACTTCATATGGGCTCTTTGCTTCCCACACATGCTCTGTAATCTCTAATATGTTCTTTCCTAGGTGACCGCTGTCATATAATGCCTGACGTGGCTCCAGGCTCCACCTCAGTCTTAGTTTTAAGATGTGTGCTTGGAGAGGGCTGAGTTTTACAGGTCCTCCTAGCCATGAGATGGTACGCAAGAGTAGGCCTTACCCAACCAGATACAACAGGGCCTAATATAGCGCTATATGGGGATTTATTATTAATATGAAGTTCATTTTAAGTATTTGATTTGACTCATTAATTTGAAGACAATTTTTTATTGTCGCAAGGCAATTGAGATTCAAGTTTAACGATTTTTCCCATTCTATCTCTGTGTACAGGTCGAGTAACAAACCTACGAAGAGCGACATACGTTGTACTTGATGAGGCAGACAGAATGTTTGACATGGGCTTTGAGCCACAGGTAAGTTATGCGACTTCGATTAAAAGAAGTGAAACAAATGTCTAAAAGCCAACTTGCTCACGCACGTATTTAATAGATTCATCCTCCTGCACATTGAAAAAAAAAAAATACTCATTCTTAGCACAGAGGGGGTTCAAAGAAGATAAAATTATACTTGCATGTCCCCTACATCTATGCCTTGATGGTGGTTGATTGATGGAACCACAAAGTATTTTTTGGTGGTGTTTACAGCAGCAAAAAAATATACACATTTGTTGTTGGGTTTTTTTGTTTGTTTTTTAGTTCACTTTCTTTTAATTATTAAAAAAAACAAAAACTTTTTGGCTATTGTGGGTAGATTTTTTTTTTTTAGTTGCGGTGACAGAAGCTATAAGTATTTAATATTTTCTCTTTCATCCATCTGGGGGACACTCCTTAACCATGGGGTTGAGTCAGGGGGAGGAGTCTGGCACCCAAAGAGTTAACTTTTTTCAGCTGACAGCATATCACCCCCACCAATTCCCACATACCTCAGTTCGAATTGGGTGCCCTTGGAAGAAGGTTGCAGCTGAAGAGCTCCAAGAGAGACCGTGAACAGGGTTCACTGGTTATAGGTTTTTTTCCTTTTCTTTTGCAGTTTTTTTCTTTTGACAGTGGCGAGAGGCTCCGTGTAAACGGAGCTGACTCGTGGGAGAAGCGCCTGTCGAGGGGGGGCGGCCCCGCTGATAGAGAGGTAAGAAGCGCTTCTCACATCGGGAAGCAGTCGGCAAGAGACTCTCCCCGCTGATGCAGGACGGGCACTGCCATTAGGCAGAGAGCGCCTTTACTGCTGAGGTTCCCCGGAAGCCAGCTGGAGTATACCAAGTTCCTCCTCCCATGGGGATGGCAGTGAATTTTTGAGGATGGCGCGCTTCGAATAGCGCTAGCGGGGAACACATTCTAACAGGTTTTCCCCTAATATAAGAGAAAGGGCAAAACGCTGTTAAAGTAAACGACACAGAAGGAGAGCCAGTGGAAGGGGAATGTGTTTGAGGAACACCGCTCCCCCCCCCCCCCCCCCCCCCCCCCGCCGAGTGAGCATGTGGAAGATCCCTTTTGGCGCCAAAGTTCAAAAGGAGGACAGATCCAACAGTCATTTGGAGAGAAGTGCACTGTTGACACATATCTTCCACGCTAAGTATCACTTTGTTTCTTCTGTGTATGCATGTGTATTATAAGACTATGAGGTGTTGAGAGAACTGTGTTTAAGGAAAACTATAAAGTTCTCCAAACCTGTCTTATTTAATCAGAACTACTATGATATGTTAAATAACCTAGTCTGTATTTTCTGATAAAGGTTGTGGAAGTGTTTGGGCGTGCCAAACATATTGTCTGTTCCAGATGTAATGCTAAATGGGCCCAAGTGTTCTGTGCTAATTGCAGTCATTACTGAAAAACCTGCTGCAGCCTTTCAGCTTGACTAATTATACCTTATACTCTCTATATAGAGGAAAAGGAACAGAAATACTATCTTTTAAATGGTTCATAGATAAATATGTACCTGTATTTTGCGGTGTGGTAGCAAAATGTGAGAAAGATAAAGCAACAGGATTTCACCTAAGTAGAATGGGGAAATCGCTGTTAGCAGAGACACAGAAGGAGATTCCAGTGGTAGGGGAATGTGTTGAGAAGCACCTCTTCCCCTCCCCCGCTGAGTGAGCACGTGGAAGATCCCTTTTTGGCGCCAAGCTTCAAAAGGATGACAGTTGCAGCAGTCATTTGAAGAGAAGTCCCCGCTGAGTATCACTTTTATTTCTTCTGTGTGCATGTGTGTGCATGTGTAGACATGTATATTATAAGACAATGATGTGTTGAGAGAACTGTTGTTTGAGAAAACTATAAAGTTCTCCAAGCCTGTCTTCTTTAAATAAGAAATACTATGATATGGTAATATAACCTAATCTGTATTTTCTGATAATTTGGAGAAGTGTTTGTGAATTTTGAAACGTGATTTAGTTTTTCTTATCTTATCTTGTGATGGCATATAAAAGCAAAACAACACGTACCAAACATAGTGTCTGTTCAAAATGTAATGTTAAATTAACAAGTGAATGGCTGGATCAGGGGGGGTAGAGGAGACAAAGTCCTTGGACCGCTCCCTCTTTAAGAAGGCTTCTAAGCAGGTGGTCAGGTTCCCTCCCTCAGCTGAATTGAGGGATATTGTAGAGGCCTCTTGGAAATATCCAGATTAAAGGTTCTCTATGCCAAGGAAGTTTGGCGTATTGTATCCCCTTCAGGAGGAGGATATGACCCGTTGGGAACAGGTGGCAAAGGTGGATGCACCTGTGGCGAGATTGGTTCGTCAGACTACATTACCTGTACCCGGGTCAGCGACCTTACAGGACGCGACTGACAAGAAATTAGAATCCCTGCTGAAGTCGATCTTCTCGGCCGCCAGTATTAGCCTCAGGCCAGCATTGTCCTCTACCTGGGTAGCTAGGGCCATGGAAGTCTGGGCAGGGCAGTTAGAGTCTGCCTTGCAGGATTCAGATTTACTGCCTCTGGCCATGCAGCTAAGGGAGGCAGCAGGCTATGTATATGAAGCGGCCCATAATTCGGCCTCCATAGCTTTGTCTATTTCAGCTACAGCTATAGCTTTTCTCGCGCAATATTACCTGTAATAACGGTAATATTTTTTGAGCGCTCGTTTTTTCCGGTTAACGCTAACAATTGAATACCCCCCTTGGATTTTACAGGCTTCAGGGGGCAAGAAGACGTCCTTGCCTGTAAATACTCCAAGACCTAGGGCTAGGCCTAGGTTTAGTTCTTTCAGACAGCCTCCTTATGGGGGCGGGTCTGGCAGAGGCCAGACTACCAATCCAGGGGCCGTGGAATCCAGGAGACAGTCCCGTAGGTGGAAGGTCATCCTTTGTCCCTGCGGCGCGGAGAGCTTCTTCCGCCAAGCTGCCGGATAGACCAGCAGCATGACTACCAACCACCTCTGGTTCCAGAGGGTGGGGTGGGAGGACGGCTGCTTGGGTTTGCCCGGCAGCAGACAGGGTCCTCGTTAGACGAGTAGGTCCAGAATATAGTGATAGAATTCATGGGACCAGCTCACCTCCAGGTTTTGAAAAAAATTACCTCGCTAGCTTCTGTCAAATCAGAAAGAGCTCAGGGCTGTCTATTTGCTTCATTCAGACGAAGCTATACAGGCTTAGAATTTCCAGTAACGGAAAAGGTTTTAGTCACACCCATTCATTGTGCTAAGGCTAGACGAGTTGTTCAGTCTATGACCAAACTTCTAGAGTCTGAAAAGTTCAGAGAATCCCTTGTCTAAGAATGAGTTTCTTGAGACTAGTGAGGGACTTGGTACGCAGCAGAAGGTTGTCTTCACAGGACAAGTTGAGGTCCTAGATGGAGTGGACAGGCAGGATCCTGTCAGACAGGAGGCTGTCAGTAGCCAGGTCTTTGAAGCTGCTGGGAAAGATGGTGACATCTTTCGCGACCTTACCCTGGGCAGGGTCCCACCCCAGAGGAGCATTCCCGTGTTCGAGGTACCAGTGGAGGAGGTAGGTCCTCAGCTGGTGGTTGCTGGACAAGAACCGAACAAAAGACAGGGAAGTCCCAGAGTTCTGCGCAAGAACAAGGGATCCACTGGTAAGGGACGTCCTAGCAAGGCCTTGGGGCTGCAGGTAAAACCTGCCCTACAGGGTCCCGTAGAGAGAGGAACCTTTAGACTCCTGGAACAAAGACAAATAAATATTTGCACGTAGTGAGGGCATTACGTATATATGTTAAGAGATCTGCAAAGATACGTAAGACGGTCTCTATTTGTGTTGTTTGACTTTTCCAAACGGGGATGGCCAGCATCTAAGCAAACTATTGCCAGATGGCTTACCCTGACTATCAGGGAGGCTTATGTCCGTATTAATCTCCCTGTGCCGAAACGTTTTGTTGCCCATCCTACCCGGTCGGTTGGGGCGTCTTGGGCGGCTCGTAGTGGAGCCACTGCGGACCAGCTGTGTACAGCAGCCACCTGGTCCTCGGTCCATACCTTTACGAAATTCTACCAATTTAATATATTTGCGTCTGGGGACGCCTCCTTTGGCCGTAGTGTTCTGTGTGCAAGGAGATCAGAGCGGTCCCACCCTTCAGAGGGATTGCTTTATAAGTCCCCATGGTTAAGGAGTGTCCCCCAGATGGATGAAAGAGAAAACGGGATTTACACTTACGATAAATCTTTTTCTCTGAGTCCATCTGGGGGACACTCCGATCCCCCCCAGTCTTTTCGTTGTTTTGTCTCCACTTCCCCCTCTGAGTGGTGTGTCTTGGTTGATTGGCTTCCTAATGGCTTTTGTAATCAAACTGAGGTATGTGGGAATTGGCGGGGATAATATGCTGTCAGCTGAAAAAAGTTAACTCTTTGGGTGCCAGACTCCTCCCCCCGACTCAACCCCATGGTTAAGGAGTGTCCTCCAGATGGACTCAGAGAAAAAGATTTATCGTAAGTATAAATCCCGTTTTCTTCTGGGTAAAAAGAGAAACCAGGTATGTGTGGGTACCACACAAATTAAATTACTAATATTGATGTTGGAATGTGACCAACCCAAAAAGGAAGTGAAGGGGTTAACAAAAAGCACTACAGTTCATCATAAAGAGGCTGATATTACGTTTTAATTAGCTACACTACTGGTGGTGTCCCATTGGTTTGCTCCAGATGACCAGATCTAGGTCCAGTTTGACCACACACACATGGCGAGGCACACACATGGCGAGGGGCCAATTCATTCTGGTCAGTGGATGACCACGCACATCAGACCTTGATTTTATGTGGCAGAAACCATCGTTTTGAGTTTACAAATGTATAATCGTATACTAGTCTGTGTCATTTGTCAAATGTCCAACCTTAGCAATCCACACCTGTTTGTCCAGAATACATGTATCTTCTCACGTTCCTTCTTCTAACTCATTATTTGCTGTTGAGAGGAAAAACCGGTTGGTTCACACATGTTCTAAAATGCCCATCTGCCACACATGCCTCATTCGCACAGCTGTTTTACTCCCCTGTGCCAGGGAAATATATTCTTCCCTTCATAGTTCTTGTGTGGGTAGATGTATATCTTGTCTATAATATTCTATATAAATATATTTAACATATGCTTAAAAACAAACCCAAGGAGCTAATGTTATGGTTTTGACTAGACTACTTAAATCATATAAGATGTAGCTGATTTTAATGCACTTGCTGGTAACCACGGTTTTTGCAGCTTTGCCTTTAGATTTTGATTGCCAAGAGGCAAAAATTAGAAATTCAAAGAGTGTTTCTTGTAATTAAAAGCTAAATGGCAGTAGAATTGTACATTTTCTATATGGTACTGTATAAAATGAAAAATGTAGTATATATTTGCCCCATTTCTTAGAAGAGGCTGTTCCATGGATTTATCTTTGTTAAACTGGTTATGTTTAAAACTGAACTGTTTCATCAGAGCAATTATTTTCTCAGTCTTCAGCTCTATTATATAACTATTAAAATTAGAACAATGCACCCATCTCTTTAAGGTGGCATCACATGGACACTTTATACGCTACAACTTTTCCAGCTAGAACAGCCTAGCATTCATTCCCATGGTGACAGGTTGAACTGAACAGTTCTTCCTGCCCTGTCACATAGGAGCATGGAACAACTTAAGATGATGCATGAAACATTTTCTGTGCTCTTTTGCTAAAAAAATGCTAACATTCAAACCGTCCACGTGATGCCACTCTTGGCAAGCTTCTATATTCAAAACTGCCTTTAATGAGTGCCTCCTAACTAAAACGAGCAGGTCTTTGCAGAATATAAATGCATCCATTAGTTATTAATCATTGGTATGTGTTATACAAACTAATGTTAAATTCTATTTGCAACAGGTCATGAGAATTATAGATAACGTTCGACCAGATCGACAAACTGTTATGTTCTCGGCCACATTTCCAAGAGCAATGGAAGCTTTAGCACGGAGAATCTTGAACAAGCCCATAGAGGTCCAAGTTGGAGGCAGAAGTGTTGTGTGTTCTGATGTGGAACAGCATGTGGTGAGTAATCTGAGATTGCACTGTGGAGATCATTGAGGTGTTAGTAATAATTTAATGGTGGTGGTTCAAACTTTTCTACCCTCTTTTATGCATTATTATCATCTATAAGAAGATTAAAAAAAAATATATAAATGAAACCTACAACAGACAAAGACCATGAGGCAATATGATTTTAATCATTAGGTTAAGTGTAAATACAAAAACCATCTCAAGGACTGTTGGATTTAAAAATATTAATTATGGTCTTGATATATTTGGCCCAGGTGCTACGGAAATTTTTTCTGTTGCTGTCACTCCAGTATAAGCTTCAGATATTTTCTGGCCACATCATTAAAATTTTAGACCATCTATGATGGAGCAATGTAAGATTATTGATGCAATGATGCTAAATTATCACTATATTCATGGCAACAGCTAAAATAAAGGCCGGTACTGAGCACAGCATATATACAATAACTGTCTGTTAAGGAATTTGTTATTTAAGTAATGCAGTAAATTATTTTCTTTCAATTTTTTAGATTGTAATAGATGAAGATAAGAAGTTTCTTAAATTGTTGGAGCTTTTGGGACATTATCAGGAATCTGGGTCAGTCATTATTTTTGTTGATAAACAAGAGCATGCAGATGGATTACTGAAGGACTTAATGAGAGCGTCATATCCCTGCCTATCACTCCATGGAGGTAATAAACACATTGCTTTTAATGCTATGTAGCATATTAATATAACCTTTAATCCCACCCCCCCACCACTTCTATTAGCCTTCCCTGTAGGGAACACCATTTTTTCCAGAGTGCCTACAGAACTTGGGTGCTTTTCATTTCAGTAAAGGATTTTATTTTATATTAATTTAATCCTCTTCAACGATGGTGTGGACAGCAGGATGCCCCCAGGAGTCGGCTGAGGTTTACTTTGGTGTCTCCTATTGCCAAGAGCTGCTCCCTAAGAGGGCCTGCCTCTCGCTGGGTGGTCACGGACACTGCCTCCGAGAGTAGTGACCATATCGTGCACTGGAGACGTAGCTTCAGGTAAGTGAACTAGGAGAGGGGAATTTACAGTTGCGACCAACAGCTGTGGGCCTGTATGGAATTGCAGTGCCTCTGGTGTTAGGTAAACAGCATGTCTGGTGGAGACTGCAGTATATGGCAGCTCCTCATTAGGCACAGTCTGGCCAAATGTAGTCCATCCTCTCTACAGTAGCCATTTTTAGTGCTCGGCCCTTTAGGAAGGTGCCTCACGCATCCCCATTGGCAGCTTTCCTCACAGAGGAAAGCCCGTCAAAATTGTCCGAGACAAATGGATCTGGGCTAATCTTTGAGTTTATTACAAAACGTGCACACAGCTCAATGCACGTTGCTGTGTGAGGTACACGAAGAGAAACCTCCCTTCTGTCTGCTCTGCTGAAACCTCAGTGTGCGACTTATTTTATCCGAGGCATCTCAGCCAGAAATTTTGGCCCAGTGAGGGCTCCACCTGATGGGCCAGTTCGGACCCAAAGCATAGCTAGGTCAGTCCAGAGTCTTGTTTCCTCCTCTTTAGAGAGGATTCTACATTCCAGCTATTTTGAGGCATTGCAATCTGGTAGCTCCAGGTCTGAATTATAAACCTTGGTTGAAAACGTTCGAGAGGCAGTCGAATATTGGGGATGCAGCTCGTGAAGCTTGGGCTCATTATATCTAGAATTTTGGAGCTAGAACTTCTTTTCACCGTACCCTTTGGCTTATGGCTTGGGAGGCTGACACAGAACCTAAGAATACTCTCTAGTCACTGCCCTTTTCAGGAAATGTCTAATTTAGTTCCGAACTGGATAAGATCACGAACGAGGCAATGGACAGAAAAAAATGTAGTTTACTGCCAGTGAATACATCTAAGGTGCGTGTTTCCAGGTTTTGGTATTTTCACACTGCAGGTAAAGCAAGGGGCCAGATCTGAAGGTTACTTTCCTCTACCCCTTGGGGACAACAGTGACAAATGCAGGCTTGAGTTTCCAAGCCCTCAATCACCATGGTGTGCAGTCCGCCTACCTGGGAGCACCTGTGGAGCAGTATGCTTCTCTACATGGACCAGTGGTTCAGTTCCACTTCAGATTTCTGGGTGAGAGGCATAATAGATCATAGATCTCCTGGGATTTCCACTCAGTCGTTTGTTCACCACGTGCCTTCCTGGAGTGCTAGTAAGATGTAAGACTCTACAGCTAGCTATTTGAACATTAATTATGACAGGGGTAGTCATCTCGGTGCCAAAAGACCAGAATAGAATGGTGTTCTATTTGAAATCATCTTAGACCAAAAGCTAGATAGATCCTACAGCCCAATTTGAACCTCAAGTATCTGAATATCCAGGTTTGAGAGGGCAGTTTTAAAATAGAATGTCTGAGATCTGTTCTATCCAACATGGTACAGGAGAAGATCATGGAACTCATGCATGTGAAGGATAGGTTTTTGTTTTGTTTTTTGCGTTTTTCAATCTGGGAAGGTCATCAATGCTTTCTCAGATTTGCAGTTTGGTCTCACCATTGCCAATCTTGGGTTTGCCTTTCAGCTTGACTGCTCTGCAGGTGTTCAGAGATCATGGCAGGCATGGCTGTTTTTCTGAGAACCAGAAGGATGATTATCATTGCTTAACCTTGATCATTAGATATCTCCCGAGCCTAACTTTAGGTTAATTTTAAGAGACAGCACACACGTTAGAATTCCATGTGTGGACAATCAACGCAGTGACTTGTCTTTCTGGTTGTGCTGTTGACATCCAACAGCAGTGGGTATTCTTGTCTCAAAACAAGATACTTGCTGCACAAACTAACTCTATTAGCTTGCAAATGGATCTCTGTTCATTTCTGCAATAAATTCCTGGGGAAGTTGACCTAGACTTCTGAGGCAGTGCAATATGCTTGGTTCTATTAAAGAGACTTACAGATCAAGCTTATATTGAAATGGAGCAAGCCTCACACTCACTTGACCAAGCCAATTCACTAATTCATTAAACAGTCTCCAAAGACATGTCATCTGTCCCTTTGGCTTAGAGTAGACAACCTCAATAACAGCAGTACCTTTTGTCATTTGGAATTGGACAATCATGACCACAAATGCCAGGCTGGGCACTGTAATTCTGTAATGTCTGTTTCAGGGATTTTGGTCCCCAGCAGGAAGCCAGGTTTGTCAATCCTACCATTGGGGGACACTGCGAGTCTTTGGGGTATAGTAGGTGGGACTATGAGTCTAGGCACTTATCAAATTTGTTTGTTCCCCTCACTCCTACCCTACCATGCCCCTCCTCTCCTCAGACCTCAGTGCCTAACAGTTAAGTCACATGGGTATAGTCTCCTGTCTATACTTGGTTTAGTTTATTTTTCAAGTTTTTATTTAAATTCCTTTTAGCTGCAGCGCGGGACTCGATTCAAAGACCCAGAGCAGTGAAATAGCACTGCAGCTCTGTTCTCTCTGGGTCCCTGCGCAGGTAAGCAGCAGACTGCTGGCAGTCTTCCCCTAGAAACGAGCAAAGGGGCCATAATTCTTAAGTCTGCCATTAGGCAGCACTTATTTGGGCACCAGATATTTATAGCATATCGGCCATATAGTCGGCCGCGTCCACATTATGAAAGGGCGGCCGGGAGTGAAGCTGTACCAGCTTCTCCTCCCCGCCCGCCCGACATGCTGGCAGGTTCCCCCCACCCCTAGACAACGAGCTGCGGGGAGACAGACAACAATCGCACTCATTAGGAGGTAATGCAGTTGACATTTACTCACAGGCGGCCATATTAGGGGAGGATCTGGAGGGAACACTTCCTCCTCTACCCATCAGCTTCCTGGTGCGGATGGTGGCCATCTTTGGACTCTGGAACACAGACGCATTGAGTGCACGCTGTTTCCCTACTCTGCCTCTCCTCACGTGCTATTTTTGCATCGTTTTTATTATATTTAAACGATTGTCAGGCTGTTTAGGGCATTTACACAGTCATGGCTACTGTTTTTAAGTGTTCTGGTAGTATACAAACTTGGTAATTTCCTATTCTCCTGTGACATATTCTGGGCTTCGTAGAAATAGAGAGATATCTATTACACACACAGTCTGGCCTAAATCACTGGCAGCATTGATGGCCGAACTCACTAAGGTGGTGATGGGGTCCGGAAAGGTACATGAGTATCCCTTTTTTTCTCCCGCCTCTACACACGCTCAGTCCACACAGATGAGATCTGTTGCAGTCACATCTTCCGAGACGGAAGCGGCATGCCTCTATCTCCGTTTTGGTCTACCCAGACAGACGCATTTGCTCACTATCTCGGGAATAAACATAATTTTGTTTTTTCACAGTTGTTCACAGTCAGGACCAGGATAGGGTTCATTCCTCGGCAGAGGATGACTAGTTGTATCTTGATTTACAGACAAAAACATTTATATCTCTGTAGATCACACATCCACTCACAAGGTGGATAATCTCTGCTTAAGCATTAGACACATTTTTGCCTTTGCGGAATGCGAGTCTGTGGTTCCATCCACACTCGCCCTATTTAGGAGATCATCTCCCCATAGATGGGGATGATGTCTCGCCTTTGGCAAAAGCCAAATAAACAATTAATAAGCTTGACAGAATTTCTCCCAGCAGAGAAAATAGATGGGAAGGAACCCCTGGAGTTGACAACACTGTTGCTTTTCTGTTCTCTTATTCTGCTATCCCTACGCAAGGCAGGTGCCCATAGAAAACTTTTATCTAGGGGTCTCTCTGACAACAAGTGTATCCTGGCCTTTACTCAGATTAAGGGACACCAGGCAGTTTGTTTACACCCAACAGGGTCATAGCTGGTTTTCATAAAGCCATCCAGCTATGGTCAGAGCAGTTAGCTAGAGGCATCCAGGGTGACGTTCCAATAACGAAACTCACTTTTGCAGAATTACAGACTAGTATCCAGGGGCCACTGGAGGTATGTGTAGCTCTCTTTTCTGTCAGCCCCACCAGGCCATGTCAATGACTGTCTCAATACTTTCATTCCCTTTTTTTCTCTGAGATCAGAGTGCCAATTTGCGTAGTCACTCCTTGCCTTCCAAAGGAACATAATAGTACATGCACAGTTGCAGTTAAGTAAAAAAAACTATAGGCCTGGGGACATCCCCCGGAGGTTGAAGTAATTTATTCCAACTTACTCCTGGCTTACAGTTAGACTGGTTATTCCGTCCCATTTACACTTGCAGTCTCTCAACAAGCGAGCCTGCATTATCTTGTTCGGATGTAGTCCCTTCGGATTGTCATTGCAGGCAGTGAACATAGACAGTTCCTGGCCTCAATAGACATCGGAGAGGTCTTCCTTCATGTACCATTCTGAAAAGGGCAACGCTGTCTCCCACTTTGGCTGCACAGAAATTTCAGTTCCGGCTCCGGTCCCTGCCCGTCATTATCTTGGCACTGTGCCTCAGGGGTTTCCTAGGTAATGCCGGTCATGGCAGGGTTACTGCACGCCTGGTGAGTCACGATATTACCCTGTCTACATGACCTCTTTCTGAAGGCTTCATCATCTGGCTCTCTCAGATGCAGATCTCCATCCAGTTCCTGGAAGCGCACAACTAAGTTCAGAACCTACCCAGGTCCTCACTCATTCTACCACAGCAGATGCTTTTTTTTTATGCCTCATCTTCTATACTGTGACCCACAAAGTTTTCCTACCGGAGGACAGAGTCCTCTCACTTCAGCACAGTACCAGGATGCTGCTAGCGCAAAAAAATAAAATAAGGAAATTCTCTTCTCAGTTGCATGAGGTTTCTGCAAACTAGGGTACCAAGGTTCTAGCTAGTAACATTTGCACACACCACTCCCAAAATCTCCCACATCTCCAGAAGGAGATTTTCCACAAAAGGTCTGGAATTTTCCAAGGCCAGAAGGTCTCCCTGGAATGTAGGATTGGTGTACCTGTCACTTCCACGTCCCGTGTTCTCGTGGGTGCTAAAGAGTTTCTAAAAGGGGGCGGCTTACAGCTAGCCTAGTGGCCACCCATTTCGCTCTCAGAGCATGGTTATCTTACGGTCGGCGCCTGGTGGCGACGCCTCCCTTCCGCCCACCAGGGCAGCCAGATCTTGCGTCCAGAAGGTCTTCTCAGGAAGCTTGTTGGTACCTTGAATACAGCCCATAGGGCATCTTCCTCAGCCGTTCTCACTGGGCTAGAAACAATACACCATTTTGTGTAAATCCCAGGATTTTCACACGTCCCTGTGATGGATCTCTAAATTATTTTCTTTCGTGCGCTGTCTCCGATATGGGTCTCCACCTTGGTTCCCTCAAAGTGCAGCTCCCGGTGCTCTTCATCTAGCTCAGTGGGAGGTTGTCTCCCATCAGGGGGTTTCTTCAGGCTCAGCCTACCTTTGGTTGGTCGGGTGAAGCCATGGAATCTAGATCTCATCATCTGAGTCCTTCTTTGGCCACCTTTAACCCACTGAGTTGGTTAAATTGTTATCTCATGGTATGGGAGCTCCCTTTAAGCAGGGACTTGTGGTCAAGCATTCTTCTTCCTCTTTTTATGTAGCACTTCTCCAAATGGAGGTGGTTCGTGCTCTTGTCTGCACAGTCTCCGTCCATGAGACCAATGTCCTCTTCGTCCTTTCTAACACTAAATAGCGGGGTGGCCCAGTGTCCAAACAGTCTCTTGCCGCTACATCACTTCCACCATTCTGTTCAGGTGACTTTTAGAGCACACTCTCCAGGAGGGTTGTAGCTTCTTGGACGACACGACAGGGTGCTTCATTGGTTTAGTTGTGGCAACATCTACATCTTCTGCAGAGTTTCTTGGTTGCATAGCTTTCCATCCGCTGATGCGAGTTTTGGCCACAAAATACTGCGTGCAGCCGTTCCAGAGCATTTCCTCCCTTAGAGGCAGATTTGGTATGTCCCCAATGTCTCGCAGTGTCACCCAATGGTAGGAAAGAGAAAAGAAGATTTTTACTCGCCGTAAAATCGATTTCTCCATTGGGGGACACTGCACACTTTTCTTTGCTCTGAAAGTAGTGCTGTCCTTGGTGTTATTTTCTGAATTGTTTCTCCTCTCTTCCTGACTTGGTTATACAAAACTGAGGTCTGAGCTGGAGAGGACTGGCCTAGTAGGGGAGGAGTGAGAGGAACAAACAAGTTTTGATAATGGACTCCTAGTCCCACCTACTATACCCCAATGTCTCGCAGTGTCCACCAATGGAGTAAGAGAAATCGATTTTACGGTGAGTAAAAATATTTTTTCCAATAGATGTGATACAACCAAGAGCGGTTCTAAACTGTGGTCAGCTTCTGTTTTTGGAAAAGGCCATAAAGATTTGCTCAGACATTTCCACAGTAGTGGCATACATCAGCCATCAGGGAAGATCCAAATGCTCCCTTACGGTTGCAAAAAACAACATTGTGTGTTGGAAGGAACTAAATGTTCCAGTATTGTCAGCTGTGGTCAGTCCAAGTGTGGAAAAGAAGGCCGATTTTCTGATCGGGTTAGATAGTGGCTTAAGAAGTCCACATCTCTGGGGGGAAATTTCAGAAGAGGGTGACACTTTACAATAAGTGCAGACCTTCTTGCAAGGGGTTTGTGCACTTACAACCTCTATACATTCCTCCTAGAGATATTCTTAGCATTGTGCCAAGATCAATATTCAGAGGTAGAGGAATCCCTTCACCCTTTTGATGTTGTTAGGACTCTGAAGATTTAAGTTTAAAGACACATTTTACTACTTCTGTGAGCACCTTCGTTACAGCTGTGTCGGACAGTTACTAGGTCTTCAATTAGTATGTTCACTAAGTTTTATAAGTTAAAGGTTTTTGCATAAATTTTTTTCGTTTTTGAGCGTTCCCATCCATAAAAGCAGCTTTGGGAAGTCCTCCATGGTCTGTGTCTCCCATAGAGAAAAAAAGATTCTTGTGCTTGCACTAAATCCTTTTCTCTGAATACATTGGGGGACGCTGTGCACCCACCCTTTACGCCCTTGTTCTCCTGTAAAAAGGTTTGCTTTTGAGGAATGTTGTTTCTCTCTCCCCCTTCGTTCCTTTCCTTTATTCTTTACTGTTTGGCTTGGTTAGAATAGAATTAAAAAAATTGAGTTCCCTGTAGGAAGGATATATAAAACAGGGAGCCATTTCAGACGTGACATGAAGAAAACTTAGAGACAAACTCCTGCCTGGATACTCTATGCTTTATCGTTCGTGTCCCACAAGGAATTCAGAGAAAAGGATTTGACATAAGTACAAAAATCTTGATTTTGTTTTTTCTATACTGGGCTTAATTGCAGTGTTGTGCATTTTGCTATGCAAAAATAATTAATGGAGATGTTTAAACTGCAAATATGTTAGAGACATTTGTTTATTTTTAAACAATGTATCTTTTAAAACCTATACCATTCACTAGTTTTCATGAATGTTCCCCCGCATATTGTGTTTTACAGCAGAAGCTTTTTAACACACATGGAACTTGACTTTTTAGTTTCTTATTTTTATTCTTTTGCGATTTTTTTTTTTTTTATTTTTTTTATTATTATTTTTTTTTTTTCCTTCCTGAAGTGCTTTTTGTTTTCTGTAATGTTTTTCAGGCATTGATCAATATGACAGGGACAGCATCATCAATGACTTTAAAAATGGTGTGTGCAAGTTGCTGGTGGCCACCTCTGTGGCAGCTCGTGGACTGGATGTAAAGCACCTAATTTTAGTGATTAACTATTCATGTCCAAATCATTATGAAGATTATGTGCACAGAGCGGGACGGACAGGAAGAGCTGGCAATAAGGTCAGAAAGTGAAAAGTGACTGAATTAATTCACACTATTATGAATGTCAATAGCTACTTCATATCTACTACTGGGAGAATGTCTAGGTTTATTTCTCATAAATACCAGAAGATTATACTCCTATTCTGAATGAACTAGTATGTTTTTTATAAAGCAAACTTACTGAATGTGATGGTAAGCCTGCTTACCGGGTCAATGTGTGTGCACAGCCCTATCTAGTGCCAAGTTTAATATACTTATACACTGCTCTGACCTCTCCTGCTTTTTCCCTATTTGGGCATATCATCTGTGTTAATGGAGGTTAAGATGTATTAAATGTTACACCCCCGCTATTTCTGTAAACTGTTCCTAAATTGTCTCATTACATACATGCTTTTCTCAGTTTTCCATATGTCACTCCTACTCATCACCACATTATAGAACATACAGCCCTCAGAGCTCTTTATACAGTATTTACTATGTCAAGGCATAAAACCCATGCAATGCAAACATAGAAGTATAAAATATTATTTACTTGTACAGCAATGTCACAACATATCGTCAATATCATAATCTTATACACCGAACCTATAACCATTCAACTTTCGTGATACACTGTAGGTAATTTATACCGCTTTCATACTGCCACACCCGGCAATATCCCGGGTATATGAACCTGGGATATTGCCGGGGCGGCAAGGGCGCTTACCTGTCAAATTCCCAGGTAAAACCTTGTTAAAACTGAACACTGGTCTATATCCGGGTCTCCATGGTAACATCACAAGAGGAGCTCTGATTGGCTCCTCTTGCGATGTTTTTTTGTTTTTTGTTTTTTGTTTTTTTTTGTTTTTTTTTTTTTATCCAAACTTTAACATATGTCTGAGACCCGGGCTGAAAAACCTGGGTCGGACCCAGGAATTACCCCACCAAATGTCCCGGGTCAGCCGGTCTGGGAATTAGACCTGGATTCATTTATACTGCAGCCTCCCGGCAAAAACCCGGGTTGAGGCTGCAGTATATAAGGGGGGTATCACAGATCTCCGTCTCATGACTGTGTGTAAGTATTGTGTGTCTGTGTAAGCGTGTTAGCTCAACATGTACTTGCTGCGAAGGGAACTCCTCAATGTTGCTGTACCGTACAAACTGTTTTCTTAATTAAATATGCCCCTAATAAAAGGGTTTTCCCAAGATGAAAAAAGCCTTTTTGACAGACAACAGGAAAAAACTCTGTGAGGCAAGTGCCTATTCCTCCTAGGTTATCCTAAATTTCTTGCAACACTTGAATCCAGAGTCCTAGAGCCAGTCTGTAGTTTGGTGTCCTCTTTGATGCGATGTTATGATGTCCACCTCTTCACAAAGTAAGATGGGGATCTTGTGAGGTACAGGTCTTCATCTGCTTCCAGGTCCTGCGATTTGGTGTGCCTTGCAGTGATATTAGGATCCGTCATACCATCTGCTACAGCTGGGCACCCTCCTGATATAAGCACCTAGTAGGCAAGCAAAATAGATCAGTACTTTGGTAGGAGAAAGGAAAGAATTCAATCTGTCATCTTCTCCATCAGGTCCACTCGTTTAGTCCTTCACTACCGTTTTGCAATTTTCCAAGATCACATTTTGCTAACTGCGAATGTTATGTACTGAACTTCACATTATTTCAACCGCTAGGTATTGATTTCAGTTGTATGATGCCATCACTGGAGAGAGGGTTCGCTCATTTATAATCTGCTACCCTTTTGTATTGTTCATATTGTCGCTATCGATAAATATTGTCCAATGCAATTAATGTGGTTCCAAAGCACAAGAGTTGTAATAGCAAAATTAAGTATAACACAATGATATTACAAAGTGCAGCCAATACATATATTGCGCAGCCCTAGATACAGAAACAGTCCGTCAATCCTGATGTCTGTTGGCAAAGAGTGAGGCTGTTCCTAAATCAGAAGCTGTTTTTATGTTAAGTTTGGAAAAAAAAATACTGATGTCACAAAATATGCACAGATAACACTGAGAGGTCTTCATTGGTTCAGGGTTAATGATGTTCCAGTAGACTGCTGGTCATAGGTCAGTTCATTTGATCTTCTCCAAAAGGAGGGGGCAACTCACTCCATCTGTTACCTACCTGTCTTTCTGCTGAAGAACCGGTTTAAACTAACCCATAAGAAGATTGCTTTTGAGTATTCATCTCATATTGCTCATAACTTGCGACCGCTAGATGTGATTGCTGCTCTGTCGAAACAGAGTTAATGCTGGGGAAATAAGCTTTAATATGAGACTAAAGTCTTTACCTTTTAGAGGACCTGAACCATAAATACCTTTACTATAATATCTTTATAAATAACCCTTAATTTATTAAATGATCGACTGAATTGGAACTTTTAAAAAATGTGTGCTATTTACAAGTAAAAATGTAAGTGTGTGTTATTAATCCGTGCAATTGCGTCATTACACGTGGCGTACTGATCGCAATCACACAGGAAACCATAATTAGTTAATTTAGCCAACTTCATCCAATTATTTGACTTCTACAATTTGGTCCTTCCAACAACAGTTTGTCAGATAGTGCTGTTCTTGTCCTGTACTAAATTCTGACAGGCAATAAGAGTTCAGTGTAGAAGGAAAATGAACAGCTGTCAGGCAATGCTGATGGCCCCACTTGATGTTAAATCACCAGCATCATGGCTGGTGTTATCTGTAAATTGTTTGTCAAATTACGCTACTGTTAATCAAGAAATATATTTTGTTTTCCAGGGGTATGCCTTTACATTCATCACAGAGGATCAAGCTCGCCATGCTGGAGACATCATTAAGGCATTGGAGCTGTCGGCTAATGCAGTACCTCCTGAGCTGGAGAAACTGTGGGCTGAGTTTAAGGACCAGCAAAAAGCTGTACGTTTTCTATATACTTTTTTTCAATAATTTAACTTACTTGAGTGTACAGTCATGGCCAAATGTTTTGAAAATGACACAAGTATTGGTTTTCACAAAGTTTGCTGCTTCAGTGTTTTTAGACCTTTTTGTCAGATGTTGCTATGGTATACTGAAATAAAATTACAAGCATTGCATAAGTGTCAAAGGCTTTTATTTACTATTACATTAAGTTTATGCAAAGGGGGGTATTCAATTGTTAGCGAGATCCCCGGAAAACGAGCGCTCTAAAAATATTAGCGTTAATACAGTAATTACTCGCTGAATTTCATCTCTCAGCTCCCTGAGCTGGGAGATGAAATTCAGCGAGTAAACTACCGTATTAACAGTATTTACGCGCATATTACCGTATTAACGCTAATATATTTTGAGCGCTCGTTTTTCCGGGGATCTCGCTAACAATTGAATACCCCCCAAAGAGTCAATATTTGCAGTGTTAACCCTTCTTTTTCAAGAAGGAGTTTTATTTATTAAGAGTTTAGATCAGTAAGCATGGTGGCATCCTTCCCAGGGGGTCTTAAAATATATTATCACATAATTTGTTGGTTTTTTTTGTTGTTTGTGCATAATTATTCTTTACTACCTTATTATATCTATTAGGAAGGCAAAATCATTAAGAAGACCAGTGGGTTCTCCGGTAAAGGATTTAAGTTTGATGAAACAGAGCAAGCATTGGCCAATGAAAGGAAAAAGCTGCAAAAAGCAGCGCTTGGACTTCAGGATTCAGATGATGAAGACACCGCTCTTGATGTGAGTATTGTGTACAATGGTAATACAGTTGTCACTCTAACATTAACCATTCCTAGTGAAACACAATACATTTTTTTGAGAATTGACAACAGAATGAATGGCTTGAAGCCAAGTTAACTTTGTTTACTAGAAACACCTTTTTACATTTTGGTTACCTTTCTGTAGAAATACATGTGCCCCCTATAAGGCAGTCCTTATCTACATGCATACCAAGCTTGTGCAATAGAACATTGCAATCCGTAGATAATTTGTTGCATTCTAGAGGCTCAGATGTCCTGTGCATTGTATGTAAAGAAAAGACCAAGATTCATCAATACAATCCCAAACTTTTCACATTTCAGTGTTTACTCGGCAAGCAGAGATTTTACTGAATGTGTGCTTGGTAGTGTTATTCCTTTAGTTTCACTTTCCCACTTGCCAAAAACATTGTCCTCCCCCAGTGTGTTTGGGATGTACTCAAGTAGCTTCCCCGTGAGACATGAGTGTTAGCTCAGACAACTAAAGAGGGCAATAATTATATTAAACAAGTTGGCGTTCGCGCAATATGTAGTTCTTCCATGAACCGGGCCTGGTGATAGTGCTGACTGATGTTTTGCGATTTCAGATTGATGAGCAGATCGAGAGCATGTTCAATTCTAAGAAGAGAGTGAAGGACATGGCTGGACCTGGTGTACCCGGGGGAGCAACAGGTGCTTCTGGAGCTGCAGGGGGTACCGGAGGAGCGTCTTCTGTAGCTAATGCACCTACCCCAACAGCTGGAAATGCAGAGAAGTTAGAGATTGCAAAACGCTTGGCCAAGAAGCTCAGTGTTAACAAAAACCTAGGTGCAGAAGCACAGGTATGTGCCACTTATTTGCTCAAAAGTGATACAAGTAAGATTCTCAGTTGCCTTCATTAATTTATGCATGTCTTAGCACAAATGGTAAATGTAGCACTAAGTTGACTATATGTGGATCAAACACTTGCAAAGCAAATGTAAAATGTCCAAAGTTAATAAGCTATATGTATTTAATGTTTGATTATTATGATCTGTCTGAAGTGTTGCATTACCAAGTCTTTAGTCAAACAACTTGGATAATTGGTCAGACATCAGGATTATTGATTTCCTGCATAATTCAGCTGTTCATAAGTGACATTTCAAGCCATGGTTCAGTGCTACCACTCACGTTAAGCAATATGCAGCACCAGGCATCAATGACCCTGTGGTTGCCGCAGGTCACATTGTGCTCCAATGTCTGTATACGGAATACCTCAACTCTTACTAAAAATATACAATATACAAATATAGGCTTTCAAATATAAATGCAATATTTTATGCACATTGTTTGTGACATTTTTTGGAGCTTAGGTATGAGATCTATTCTGTTAAACCTCTTATCCAGAAAGTTGTTATAAACTTAAAGGGAAATTGTTAAGTTGCTGCTATTTGGAGGTAATAACCTATATACAAGCATGTATGATCATCAAGAATCTCCTCTGAAAGTCACTTTGAAGCACACTCCATAGTGATTTCATGAGAAGGCACTGGACATTTTAAATGTATTTCAAACTACAGAAAAATATTTGGTGTTTTTTCATCTGGTAAGAATGTGAGTAAATTTGTCCATATGTATTTGTGTTCTTTCTGTAACTTTAGGATGTAATGCAGCAGGCCACTCATGCTGTCCTCAGGGGAGGCACAATAGTGGCCCCTACAGTATCTGCAAAAACTATTGCAGAACAGTTGGCAGAAAAGATAAATGCCAAACTCAACTATGTCCCAGTTGAGAAACTGGAGGAGGAGAAGCAGGATGCAGGTCCAAATGAATCCTTCAAGAGATATGAAGAGGAGTTGGAGATTAATGACTTCCCACAGGTATGCTCAATAAACCCAATGATGTATATCATAAAATTGACCATCCGTGGAGATTACTGGAATTTACCATTGGGGATCATGAAGCTTTTAGTATTCCACATTGTTTTAGCAGTGGCTTGTCCATTGAAGGCGGAGCAGTATGTGCATGGCCAGATCTGGATGTTCATTGTTTTTGCTCCATTAGTGCAGTTAGACAGTAAAGATATTTGCATTTACGTGTGATCATCACGTGACAGCTGCTGGCTGCCAATCAGATGTAGATCAGTGGTCATTTTGTGCCTGTACACACTGATCTGGTCTAAATCAATCTAATTGGCCATCTAGAGTGCAATTTATGAACACACTTAAATCTGTTGTATGAAGATTAGTTAACTAAAGTAGAGACTATTGTATTGTCTACAAATCTGCAGTTGCATCTCCAGCTTTGGTATGAGATATTGGGCTGTGTCATACTTATCAGGAAAATGAATGAAACAGGTCTCCTTTTAAACTGGGTATTCCATTGAATTGAATTCCCCCCACCCCCAAAAGTATCCAGCCCTTTTCAGGCCATATTGCTAGAACCAGTGCTTGCTATTTAGAGCCTTCACATTAAGCTTGTGCCTATGCCATGCTATTACTGTGGCCGACGTAGTTATCATTGTTTATCTGTAAGGCACCATAAGACTCTGCAGAGCCAAAGTGGTCAGTTACAAATTGCACATAAAAACACTTTACAGAGCTTTACAGTCATGACATCATCAAGCTTTCTAGTGATTGGTGAAGTGCAGCTATTTTTAGGACTATAGCGCTGTCTAATGTTAGATCCTGAGAACTGGTTTTAATGATTGCTGTCGGATACTCTGGGGACAGAGCAGTCATCCACTGTCCATTTGTGATGGGGGCCTAGAGAGTAGAGATGCACAAAAGAACATTCTCCAGTTGACAGAGTACATTTTTTAGCCAATATGGTGAACAAATTATATCCAGCCCTGTATTATGCAAACTTTCACTTCCATCTCTACCCGTTCTCATTTATGCACCTCCTTTGTCAACCTCGTCTGTACTTGTTCTGTTTTTATGTGCAGTTGTATTTTGTATGATTTGTAACTGACTGGCACTGCAGTGTTTTGTGCCACCTAACAAATAAAAATGATGATCTGGACATGGTAGACATTCCATACCCTCCCTGAGCACACTTGGCTTACTGCGGGCTCGTCCGCATCCGTTCTTTTCTCTCTCAGGGTGCCACCAAAACTATCATCCACGCACTCATCATCTCCCGCCTTGATTATTGTAACCTCCTCCTCACTGGCCTCCCCCACTCCCGTCTCTCCCCCCTCCGCTCTATACTCAATGCGGCCGCAAGACTCATCTTCCTCTCACGCCGCTCCTCCTCTGCCTCCCCTCTCTGCCTCGCCTTACACTGGCTCCTCTTCCCCTACAGAATCCTTTTCAAACTCCTCACCGCCACTTACAAGGCTCTCTCCAACTCTACTACCTCTTATATCTCTAACCTCCTCTCCATTCACACTCCTGCTCGCTCCCTGCGCTCGGCCAATGACTGCTGCTTCTCCTCCACCCTTATCACCTCTTCCCACTCAGGAATCCAAGACTTTTCCCGTGCAGCCCCCCTTCTCTGGAACGACCTCCCTCGTTCCATCCGTCTCTCTCCTACTCTGTGCTCCTTCAAACGTGCACTCAAAACTCACCTCTTCCTCAAAGCCTACCAACCATCTACTTAACCCCCATCTCCTCCCTTTGCTCGTCCTCCCTTCTATCCTCTTGCCTCAACTGGCTCCTCTTGTGCCTGGTCTGTTTACCCTCCCTTAGGATGTAAGCTCGTATGAGCAGGGCCCCCTCCCCTCCTGTCTCCATACCTGTTCTTCCGCTCCGTCTTTACTGCATATGACTAGCCGGAGTTTCTGAAGTATTGGTACTTTTTGTTCATTGTTCTGTATGGTTTCACCCTGTATAGTCTACTGTTAGCACTGTGTGCGGCGCTGCGGATACCTTGTGCCGCCTAACAAATAAATGATAATAATACTACAGTAAAATAATAAAATGTAAATAAGCTAGTAATTAGAAATTAGACAATCTCCCAAAGCTATGAGTGACACATTTAATCTAGGCTTTGGAAAAATAGCTTTATCGATGAATGAAAGTCCAGTTTTACAGTGATTACATAAGTTGTCTGAGGAGAATTAATACAAATACATATAACTGTGTGGTACAATGTTTCTTGTCTAAAGGATCTGGCTTGATTTAGCCATGCATATTTAAAGTAATTTTATTATATTTCTATGGGCCTTTCCCCAGTGTTTTTATTTCATGTATTCTTCCGAGTATTTGTATATTTCATGATTATAGTATATATAATTTTATTTACTATATTTCAGACTGCGAGGTGGAAAGTAACCTCAAAAGAAGCACTCCAGAGGATCAGTGAATATTCGGAGGCTGCTATTACCATTAGGGGTACTTATTTCCCACCTGGCAAAGACCCCAAGGAAGGAGAGAGGAAGATTTATTTGGCCATAGAGAGTATGTATATCCAATTTGTGTCCTGCATTGCCACAAAAGCTTTCTAATGGTTGGACTTCAAGTGCCGGAACAGTAGTGCTGTATGATACACAGTGAACTTGTTACGTACACGACACCAACACAAGAGCATAAATAAGCACATATCATGTACATTTGGCAACCATTTTATATAGTTTTACATCTGTATTTTTGGAACCAACTGAGTGTGAACATCTTATGGCAGAAGCCTTTTGTAATTGGAAACTAGGAATGTTGGAGCACAAACTTCAGTTTACACGCAAGCTTCCATTGGAAATATCACATACGTTACACACCCATAAGATTTCCTGCTAACCTGCATTTTGCCTTTGGTAAAATATCAGGTAGTAGAGGCCAGAGGAGAAGGCGAGTTTACCTGACGTGTGTGTTACATATTGAGAGAGTGTAAAAAATATCTTCCAAATATATGATGAAATTGTATTTATAAACACATGAAAAGTGCAACAAAGCCCTTACCAGGAAACCTGGGCAGATGATATGACAATTTCACTGTTTTTTATTTTTGCACATGTTGGTTAGTGTTTCTAAATAATGTTTGATATAGTGTACTAGTTATGACATTTACATTATCCATGCCACATACAGGCTGCTGCAATATATATATAGCACAACAGAAATAAGGTAAATGTCACCATTATAACAGTGAATATACTTTGTCTAGGTGCCAGTGAGTTGGCTGTGCAGAAAGCGAAGGCGGAAATTACCCGACTTATCAAGGAAGAACTCATCAGACTGGTAAGTGTGAGGGACAGAAATAATAACCGGAAAATAAGGGTTGTTTTTGTCTTACATTTTCAGTTCATTGTTCTTAACATGCAGGATACAATAATATTTTGTGAAATGATTTTTTAAATTTAGTTAGAAATTACATATTAAAGTTAAATTCCCTTTTATTGCTTAACTAGTGCGTTGCTTTTGTTAATTCGGAAACACTGTTAACATACTACTAGAGGGCGGTTTCAAAAAAGCCAACTGCATGTGTTTTCTACTGGGCTTAAATATAGATTGTGTGACTGCATGACAATCTCCTTATCCAACCATCGCTACTTGTATGTAATTCAGACAGCTTGCGACATAACAAGGAACTGACGTTTACTACTTCTCATAATACTATCAATATCACACGTCAGCATATGCCCAGCAACATGATCGTTTGAAGCTTTACCTCTTTTACAAGGGGGTTGTCGCAATGCTGACCATAAATGCATACATACCCATCTCTGTGGTTATTACAATAAAGACAGGTCTGGTTTTACATGAAATCTGTTTCTGCCTAGCAACAGAGCGCAGAAGACATCTAGTTTGCTCATTTGATACAGCTTTGCTTGGGGATGGACTAATAAAAAGAAAAAAAAATGAAAAAAAAAAATGTTGATGCCTTTGAATAGGTGTGGTTAATATGTTTATATACCATTTTTTTAATTATAGTTTCAAAATATACACACATGAATTTAAGTACGAGATCTTTTATCTAGAAACCATTTATTGACATGTTTCAGAAAACAGACGTCACTGTAGGGAGCACTGCTAAACAATTTACAGAGAAAAAGCAATGCTATGGTCAGCTTGTGGAGTCGCTGGGGTTTATTTTTAAATGTAGTTTATTATATTTTAGATGTGGTGCTCGAAATTTAGGAAAAACTTTATCTGATTAATAAAGTCCCAAACATTACAATTAATCGATCCCATACCTGTAAATATAAAACCCTATATACACAATTTTTCTGCATAACATTAAAGCAGAGTTCTGACGCCTCTGACCTCCTGATATGCAGAAAGAAGGCAAATTATTGCAGCGCACACTTACTTTTATCGACTATACTCATTTGTTTTCTGACTTAATACCTAATTTTTTTACTTTTTTTTTTTTTTTTCTTCTTTCAGCAAAATTCATACCAACCAACAAATAAAGGAAGATACAAAGTGCTTTAGAACTGGGCAAATGTCTGACATGTCTCCACTTTTGGTCCATTGCCGTTTTCATCTTGTGTTGTAAATGATGCACTTTTTTATTTTTAAATTTTGCCTCCATTTTAAATTAAATCTGCTAAAATAAGGGAAGAAGTGAAATCCA
This sequence comes from Mixophyes fleayi, assembly GCF_038048845.1. Taxonomy (NCBI): domain Eukaryota; kingdom Metazoa; phylum Chordata; class Amphibia; order Anura; family Limnodynastidae; genus Mixophyes; species Mixophyes fleayi. The sequence continues at coordinate 297,185,903 of NC_134405.1, read as the reverse complement.
AAATTAAACTTTTTTTTTTCCTTTTTTAAAGAAAATGCATAATGCAGAAGGAAAGTTTGTATAAATTCCAGCGTCTAAAATAAAATTGTTTTTAACTTTCTCTCGAAATGTGTAGCAAAAAATATTTTTTTATTATTATTATTGCAGTACCATGTTAGTCAGAAAAGTCTATGTGATGTTAAATACTTTAGTGTCAAAAAAGACAAAAGTATTATAGGAGTGATACCTTTATTGGCTGACCAAAAAAAAATATTACATTTGCTAGCTTTCAGAGCACAGAGGCCCCTTCGACAGGCACGTTTTCAAATGAATGAGAAAAAGGCACAACATTTAAGAGCTGTTACATCAAGAAATTTGTAAATAAGCAAAAGTAATAAAAAGGAGTTTTTTGTTATGGATGGAAGAGTAAAAGTCCTAGGAGTTCAGAGGTCTGAACTTTGCTGTGGGGTGTGAAGTGTGTCCATGTAGTGGGTCATAAATCCAGGTGTTAGATTGAGTCCTTTAGTCAATGAATGGAATGTTCTTATTCGCTTGAATTCCCATATGATAAGAACATTCCATTCATTGACTAAAAGGACTTCACACAACACAGCAAAGTGCAGACCTCTGAACTCCTAGGACTTTTACTCTTTCGTCCGTAGCGAAAAACTGCTTTTTATTACTTTTGCTTATCTTGATGATGAACCCCCAACCCCCCCACCCCCCTGTACAAATTTCTTGATGTAACGGCTCTTAAATGTTGTGCCTTTTTCTCATTCATTTGAAAACGTGCCTGATGAAGGGGCCTCTGTGCTCTGAAAGCTAGCAAATGTAATATTTTTTTTTGGTCAGCCATTAAAGATATCGCTCCTATAATTCTTTTGTCTTGTTTGACACGAAAGTATTTAACGTCACATAACTTTCTCTCAGAAAGTGAACTAAAATGTTTTTTTTCCTCTGGGGTTTTTTTTTTTTTACAAAAATTTGTAGATGTTTTCTTACTGTGATATTTGTAGTTAGGCTGTTTTTTTCTCTGTGGTAATTCTGAAGATTTCCCCGTAACCCCATCAGCAACTGTCCTCTGCAATAAATCTCACCACTAGGAAGCAGGGTGATTTTCAAGCAAAAATTGCACTCATTCCTCCTCTGTGTAACCAGGTCTCCAGGCTGTGAGCATTTTTTAAGTGCCCTCAGCATAGGAGATTGGTCCCTGCCTGAATCCCATTGTTTTATTGGGGATGGACTGTGATAAAATATTCCAACAGTTTTAACAAATTATGATTCAGATATTGTTTGTATTTGCTGGTTATTGTGGGTATAGGAATTTGGGGCTAATTGCTGAGTGTGTGTATTTACAAGCACATGTTGTATGATATAGTACATAAGTCATGGCTTGAGTAATGCCAGACACAAAGGCAATATGCACATTAACCTTACCATCTCCCTGAAAGACTAAGTTGTATGTACTTGTGACAGTTGTGCTTCACTGTAGCATAGGAAATTGTAAGGGGCCTTTCCAACTTTTGAACTAATCTTTGCCCCCCCACATTCAAAATCTGGCATACTTCACAACTTATTGAATGGCCATACAGGGACACTAAAAAATGACCTTCCACCAGGACAGAAGTGTGTTTTTCCAAGTAGAGACTGATTGAAACTTGTCAAAAAAACAAAAATGCCCTTTTCATAAGTAGCAAGCAAAATCTTCTAGCTTATTGGCTAGGCAGCACTCTTATCTCCCTAGTAGGCCATGTGCTCTACATAGGTACTTTAAGATGCCGATACAGAGCTTTCAGTGGTTATTGTCACCTAGTTCAGTAACTAGAATTTCATTTTTGCCCAACAAGTTTCTGTTCGTCACTACTTTGAATTATTCATTTTTATTATATATTTTTTTAGACAGGTTCTGTTTAAAACTTGTTCTAAAAAGACACACTTTTTGTGTGTTCTTGCACATACACACTCCACAGTAGATTTTATTGCACAAAGTTGTCATACAGCACAGCTTACTAAATCATGCAAATCAGAGCTTTGTGGTCTGTCTGGCGGAGTAAGCTACTATTGTTTCTTACTCCTACACATCAGAATTAAAAGAGGGATAATTTGTAAGGGACAGATTGTATAAAAAAAAAGTTCATGTGGCAGATTGAATAGCTAATACTCCATACCATCAACTACACTGCATGTGGATCTACAGTACATCAGCAAATTATGTAATGGAATTCCAAAGCTACAGTTTTGAAGACCGGATACAACACCTAACACTGGGTGCAAATACTTTTGTATTTAAAAAGTGTAATTGCTGATATATAATGGAATTGTATTTCTGAATAACTTTTCTAAAGCTGTTGTAATTGTTTTTATTCTTATCCCATATTAAAGATGAGTAAATACAATGGTATTCTTACATAACGTGGCTACTAGACATGATCAGGAGTGTACCTTGTATGACTTGTTAAAATATACCTGCAAATCGAACACTGGCAAATATGCCTGTTGCTTGGGACAGATATAAATCTTAAGGCTGAGCCCGAGTTTCTACTTTCGGTCAGCATGCAAGTGTTCATAAAGAGTGGCTGACTAGATTGAGACACCCACCTATTCTGTCATGTGTATTCCCCAGTCTGTTTTCCTCCCAAGTTTGTTCTGTCATTGCTTGAGGTTACAGTTATTAAACGGTTTCTCCACATTTTTAAATTACTTTATTTGATTTGTACATAACCTTATATACTGCACCTTCTACTGAACATATGTCAATGTCTTTCTGTTTTCCTGTGCTATTTATGTATTTTTCTTATTGGTTTCAGTTGGTTATTTTCGCTGTGCTATGATACGACTGCTCTGCTGTCTGCATTGAATACAGTTGTACCCAGGGGGCCTCTTTTGTGTCTGGAAATTGGGATGTAAACACAATTTACAGTAATCTGTGATTCCCTAATACCTGTACGATAGAGACAGTATCCACTAATAGTCATGTCTGAAACTTACTCCCCACCATGCACTTAATCAAATGTCGGTGGTCAAGGTAACACCATCCCTCTGCCTGTGCTAAGATCAATAGCCAGTGTCACAGCATTACACAAAAATACCTAGGGATCCTGCCTCAAATGTTCTTAGGAAGACTCTCCACTGGGCATTCCAAAAATTGCAGTGGTCAAGGTAAAACCATACCCCTATCTGGGTATGAGCTTGGGCCAGTCTTGGATTGTCAATACTTCTCCTGGTTCTAGCTCTAGCCTAAACCATATACCTCCCAAACAATGTCCCAGGTACTACGCTTCTGGCATTTGTCTGCCTTGTTTATCAGATCTGCTCTGAAACATCTTCCCAGGTCTTACTGAAAATGGTAATGTCATCCAAGTACACTGAGCAAAGACTTCAAACCCTTCCAGCAGGACAGTGACCAGGCAGTGGAGGGTGACCAGTGCATTCTACATCCCAAAACTCTGGCTGATTAGGGTGATGACTGGTCTTGAGTCTCTGGGCATTAATATCTGCAAGTGTCCTTTGCTCAAGATAAGTAGAAAAAAAGCTTTGCTTCGACCAACTCCTCTAATAAATCAGTATGGAGCAAGGGAAAGGCATCAGATATGGTCACATCGTACAACAGGTGGTAGTCTATACCAAACCGCATTATCCTATTTAGGGACCAATACAGTGGAGAATGTCCATGCCCAGTCCACATAGCCCCAGGATCTCCTATACCTTGATAGATTTTATATATATATATATATATATATATATATATATATATATATATATATATATATATATTTCATATTCTGCTTCTGGCAAGACACGGTATGCAGTTTACCTAATTGAGCAATAAGAATAAATAGAGGGCTGTCTTTGCACTGTGTGAAAGTTCAATGCCCTCTTTGGGCATGGGGGGATTTCCAACCCTTTGAGTAAAATCATACAAACATACAGAATACTCATGTATAAACTGAAGTTCTAATCAATAAAATCAAACCATAATTGCTGGATATCTTAGGTGTTATGTACTCTAAATGAATATTACAGAGTTCTTACCAAACCTGGTTTCTCTATTCTCCTTTGGGGGACATTGGGGTATAGAGTGCTTGGAATAGACGATGGATACTTTAATAACTTTGTTAGCAAGACCTAGCGCCTCCATCTTTATAACCAACTTCCTGTTGGCCCAGTTTCAGTTTAGAGCCCGGCAAATTTTGCTGTTTTTAGGGCTGCTCTGCAGCTCTATACACTTATTTCAATTTATCATATGTCCAATTGGGGGACACTGCGATACATAGGGGTATAGTAGGTGGAAACAGGAGTCCAGGCACTTAAGTAGTTAAATCTGTGAGTAATTCCACCCATGCTATACCCCTCCCATAGGAAGGATATTCAGTTTAGTTTTAGTGCTCTCAGGTGCGGTGTCATCATGTTAGAAAGAGGGACTAGTTCCAAGTCCAAGGCTGCTGGTACCACTTTGGTATCATATTTTTCTTGTTCAAAGCGCCAAACAAAATTTCCTTGTGGGCGCTCAGACTTGGATGCCTAATGCTCAACTTGCGAGGCTGAGGATCTGGGCCAGCGCTCATCTGGGGAGGCTTCCGGAACTGGCAATCTCTATTGCGGAGCTAAAGAGAGACACCATACGGTCTAGGACGGTGGGTGTTGACAATTCGAACTCTCTTGTCCTAGGGACTCAGTCTGCGGCCGAACTTCCCTGGGGACAGGTGTCGCAGCAACTCAGGAGATGTCAGCGATGGCCATTGCACCTTCCTAGATGCAAGACCTGGAAAAATTTGTACAAGACTTGGTCAGAGTGTCTTCATCCCTGAAAAAAATATTAGTCGTCTTCCTCAGGTAGGCAGCGCAAACACCAAGTTCAATCCCAAGAGCTGCGAGACTCAGACACTGACCCCTCTCTCATGGAGGATGGTGAACTTGTTGAAGATGCAGACATTGAGGAGTTATCTGTCTGGTAGGATGATTCCCCCAACAGCAAGGAGTGGAGGACCTCATTCTAGCAGTAAGACAGGTGCTAGACATTTCTGAGGAAGAACAGGTGACCTCTCGGGTATCCATGTTTAAACAAAGGAACAAACAATTTATTTTCCATCCTTCCCACAATTGGTAAGAGACCAGAATGAAATCTGATTCCCAGAAAGTTTAGCCTCAACTATCTGTTTCCAGACTCCAGACCAGAAGTGTTGTCACAGGAAAATCACCCCAGTGTGGATGCTTCTATTGCGCATTTAGCAAAATCCACCATTATTCCACTACCCAGTGCTTCTAATTTAAAAGATGTCAGTGATAGAAAATGTGAGGGCATCCTGAATCCATATATTTGGCTTCAGGGGTTTCCCTCCGTCCTATGATGGCGGCAGCATGTGTGATTAAAGCGATGAAAAAGTGGGCTTCTTCCCTGAGTGATGGCCTTCAGTCGGGAGTTCCTAGAGTTGAACTGTCATCCTTGACCACATTAAGGAGGCGACCAAATATTTGGGAGATGCAGTACTTGACGCAGGTTAGGGATTATCGAAGACCTCCCTGGCAGTGGCGGCTAGACGCACACTGGTTGAAATTGTGGGAGGCAGAGGCAAAATCCAAAAATGCTTTGGAGGCATTACCCTATGATGGCTCAGCATTATTCGGTCCACCCTTAGAAAAATTAATCTCTCAGGCCACTGGGGGACGAAGTGTGTTTCTTCCAGTGGCTGCTCCCAAAACAAAAGGTAGGCATTTTCGCTCCTTTCATTTTGCAGGCAGATCCAGAGGCACCCCCACCAGAGGTCATTCCTCAGTAGCTTGGGGAGTGGCAAAGTGAGGTAGACAGGCTTGGATAGGGTGGCACCCAAAACCAACAACCTACATGACGACACGCCCCCTCCTTCCAGAAGTGCAATGGTGGGGAGGGCCATCTTCTGATGTTCCCGGGACCAATGGTACTGTTATGTTCGTCTAGTTGTTGTTTAATGCAAATTGTCCACTTCGAATAGTGTGGTTCCAACTCACAATGCAATTTAATAGCAAAAGGTAACAGAGTAACAATCCAATAAAATAAGTACAGCCGATTACATACGCAGGTGCTCTGGATCCTGCATACAGTCATTCAATCCTGAAGTCTGTGGTCGAGAAGACTGTCTGTTGGTCCCAGAGCTCCTGTTTATATACAGTTGGTGTTACATTGAAAACAATACAGATGATTTGGCATGTTTCCATTGCTTCAGGCTTCCGGACAGTCTGGTATAATGCAGGTCATTGGTCAGTTCAAACGATGCCCTCCAATGGTGGGGGTCAGCTCTCCAACAGCAGCATTGTATCTTCCCGCTGAAAAGCTGGTTCAAACTGGTCTATTTGCCTTACACATAAAATGCCATTCTGATCATTACTTCCCTATTATCCATATCTTTTAGTCGATAGGACCAGATCTCTGAGGATAATTAGGGGATTAGAATGATACTAAACAATGATACTAAATATGTTTCCTGTATCCTGAACCTTAGATCTCAATATAACATTGCATATAACATTATGATATTTAACTATAAAAACTCTATTACAAGTGATTTATAAATGACTATGTTGGAACTATTTTAAGGTGAACTATTTACAAGTGAGTGTGTAAGTGTAAATGTGTGTTGAAGTGTTCGTACGTGTTGTGGTTAAATACGCCGTAGCGTGCTGTTCGCATATTTTCAAAGGCAAACAGATTGATGGATATTAATTTGAAATGACTACATCCAATTATTTGACTGACAGCTCCACCCTTAGTTTTGTACACTATCAATCACCTAATTATGCTTTCTATTTCAGGATTATAATGCAGTTCTTCCTTGATACCTGTACTTCTCATCACCGTTACAGTATCATTTTCAATGTTTACCTCAGTAGAACGTTTTTCACACTTCAACACAATAGGACACGTGTGGGCAGCACAGTGGCTTAGTGGTTAGCACTTCTGCATCACAGCACTGAAGTCAGGCGTTCGATTCCAGACCATGGCCTTATCTGTGTGGAGTTTGTATGTTCTCCTTGTGTATGCGTGGGTTTCCTCCGGGTGCTCCTGTTTCCTCCCACACTCCAAAAACATACTGATAGGTTAATTGGCTGCTATTAAATTGCCCTTATTCTCTCTTGGTCTGTGTGTGTGTGTGTGTGTATGTTACGGGATTTAGATTGTAAGCTCCAATGGGGGCAGGGACTGTTGTGAGTGAGTTCTCTGTACAGTGCTGTGGAATTAGTGGTGGAATATAAATAAATAGATGATAATGATGAACACATCTGACACACAAGCCAATTACTAAGATGACACCAAATATAAGAATAAGGAGCTTATCTATACTAGCAACCATTTCCTGTACCCATCCCCCTAGACCTGAGAACCATCCTGCTACCTTTTCTCCTGTCTTGTACAGTGAAGAATTATGGTTCTTTCGAAATTACCATTTTAGTTGTAGAAATTTGTCCTTATTCTGGTCAATAACTTCTTTGGGGTCATCAGTATTATTGGTGATGTACCTGCAACATTTGACACCAAATTGGGTGGCCAAAGTCAAATAATATCCACCAGTAATAGAAGTAAGATAATTTAACATTAGTCTATGTTGCACGAACTTCTTTTTATAAGCCTGTAGCTCCTTACCCGTATACCTGAAAGTGTCATCATACATCTCGGTGATATTGTCTATCAATTTAGCCGGGTCTTGAATATACCTAAAATTTAAAGTTCCCCAAGCAATCCTGGTGGGATCTAATGCAACCATAACTTGGAAACCAGTAGTTTCACTAATTAACTTTTTAGCTACATGTTCTTCACCAGGGATCATATTTTTTTGGCCACGATGTTCATATTGTATGTGTATGTATGGAGGTGATGTAGTTTTATGGATATCAATCATTTCGTTATGCGTAATGGTCATAAGTTCGGGAACCAATTTACCTAGAAAACAAACCCTTGGAACTCGGAGTTAACCAGGAATAAGGTTTTTTTCCACATATATAATACACATCATCTGCGAGGACATAAGGTACAGTACGATCATTGATACTATTACATAAAGTTTTGATGAAACAACCCATGCCTATTGTCTCCATCTGTTCAAGACAAGTTTCGGCATGGGTAACATTTTGAAAACCTAGAGGAACTTTCCCAATGAATACTCTCCTTTGTTAATGTGTCCTAGTCTATGATGTCCCTCACTATTCCTGGTTATTGGTGATCTTGAGAGTCTCCCCTCAATCCTGGTGTGGCGAGCCATTGTCTGATCAGGTAGGTCAGCGTCCCAATTCTTCAGTCTCTTTGCATGTGAGATATTTAGACACAACAAAGACCGAAGCTATAGCCTTTGGTACCTAGTGATATTATAGTCTATGGACATCCCTCCCCGTAAGTCGAGGACCTCAGAGAAGTTTAATGGGAATGGTACTAGTCCTGTATTATGCTGTCCTTGAGGCACATAAGAGCACACCCAGCACTCGGTTTGGTTTAAGACCATACCCACTAGAGAGTGATAATCCTCCAGGGGATGCCCACCCAAATCCAGATTACTATTGGACTGGCATCGCTGGATGCACTTCTCTTCAACTAGGGAGTCACAGTACTTAGATACAATATTCCTTAGACAATAGCCCCTCACACTATCTCCAGAGTTCCAGAGCTAGCAGATCTTTTCATGACCCCTGAACCAAGTTTGACAATAGGCTGTACTGATTGTCCTATCAACCTTTCCTCCAACTCCACTTCATCAATATCACTACCAGATCTTTTCTTTGTCATCTGTCCTCCATTACAAAAATAGGATGTCCTAAAAAGAATAAAAATGAGAAAAATCCTGGAACAGAAAAAATGCAAAAACCGCCACACCATTGCTGGGAAAAATAGTCTGTGCAATGTCCTTGGCTCAGGTGTCTTAGCTGCAGTCTTTAGGTCTCCCGAAACAGGTTCACAAATGAAAAATCTGTGTCGTCAGTCTCAGCTTTGTCTTGTACCTTTTCCGGGTTGTTGACTTTCCTGCAGTGAGTAGAATGGACCCAAGTGCGTCTTTCTGCTACCTTCAGAGATGTGGAACTGGTCATCAACACTTGGTACGGGCCTTCCCAACGGTCTGTTAAACAACCTGAGCGTAAGAAATTGCAGATCATAACATATTCCCCCGCTTCAACATCATGACAGTTTGTTTATGGCATACCAGGTGACAGCATTTTCTGTTTCTGTTGCTGTTGTTTTAGCTGTTCGCTCATTTTTATGAGATATTGCACAGTCACTTCATTATTGCATTTCAAATCGTCCCGTGGACCTATCAAATGAGGTTATCTGCCAAAAAGTTATCTCAAAGGGGGACAGATTAAGAGGTCTGGGAATGGTTCTGATGCTATGGAGGACTAGTGGCAAAGCTTCTGGCCATGACAACCCAGATTCAGCCATTATCGTACTCCGTTTGTTCTTAATGGTACCGTTTAACCTTTCCACCTTACCACTGGCTTGTGGTTGGTAAGGAGTATGAAGTCTGCTATTGATTCCCATAAGTTTACATATGTTCTGAAAGATATCACCAATAAAATGAGTACCCCTATCACTTTCTATGATTCTAGGGATACCTGCATGATACCTGCATACAAATTCCTGAACAATTTTCTTGGCAGTAAAAATAGCAGTATTAGTGGCAGCTGGAAATGCCTCTACCCAATTAGAAAAACACATCAGTACAAACTAAGACATATTTGAGGTTCCTGCAAGGTGGTAATTGGATGTAGTCAATTTGTATTACCTGAAAAGGTCCATCTGTAGGAGGGATATGGGATGGCTCAGTTGGTATTGTCTTCCCGACTTATTTCCTCAAACAAGTAAGACAAGACATTGCCTTCTTACCGGCTTGAGAAGAAAAGCCTGGTGCACACCAGTATGCTCTAACCAGCCTACACATACCTTCTATACCCAGATGAGTCAGACCATGTGCGGCCTCAGCCAGGCCTGGGTAATATGTCCTGGGAGCCACAGGCCTACCTTGTCCATCTCTCCAGAGTCGAGAGGACTCTTGACCACATCCCTTCACCTTCCAGATCGCCTTTTCCTGTAGGGAACAAAAAAAGCATAATTTTGTCAGTTGATACATTTACAGGTAACCCTGCTACCCATTTGGCAGCGTCATCTGCCCTGCTATTGCCCACTGACACCGGGTCTTCTTCATATTTGTGGGCTTTGCATTTGATGATGGCTACTGCCTTAGGTAACTGTATCGCTGTCAAGAGTCCTTTTATGTGATGTGAATCTACTACTGGTGTGCCTGATGCTGTCATAAAGTTCCTAAGTTCTAAATGGCCCAGAGATCATGTACTTCTCCGAAGGTGTACCTAGAGTCAGTGTATATATTAGCTGATTTACCCTCTGCTAACTCACACGCTCTCCTTAGTGCCACTAGTTTGGCCACTTGGGTTGAGTGAGGTGGGCCAAGGGGTTCAGCTTCTATAACATCCTCGTCATCTACAACAGCATAACCAGTGCATAGTTCTCCTGTGTCTGTCTGTCTATGACAACTCCTATCTGTGTAAAACGTAAAATCTTCATTTTCTATGGGTGTGTCATGTATGTCCGGTCTCGCAGTAAAAGTCTGGTTCAGATATTTCATACAGTGAGGTATATCAGGATACCTGCAAAACTGACCCCCAACCAGAGTCTCTTCTCCTTCCACGCTTTGTGCATCTCGAGGCACATGTGGTAGGTATGTAGCTGGATTTAAAGTATTGAACTGTTTTATGATGATGTTTGCAGGTGCCATCTGATCTAGTTCCCACATTGTGAACCTTGCTGAACAGACATGTTTGGTGAATTCAACAGAGCAGATAGCGCATGTGGTGTATAGACAGTTGAATCATGTCCTAATACTACGTCCTTGCTCTTATTTACCAGAAGAGCGGTTGCTGCTACACTTCTTAAACACGTTGAGAGTGATCTTGCTACAGTGTCCAATTGTGCACTGTAGTATGCTACCGGTCTGCTAGAGTCACCATGTTTTTGTGTCAGGACAGCTGCTGCACAACCATCAGCTTTTGTACAATATATGTACAACTCAAAGGGTTTTTCATAATCAGGTATTCCCAAGGCAGGTTCTCTAGTTAGACTATCTTTAAGGTTAAAGAATGCATGCTAAGACTCCTCTGTGTGTGTAACACGCTCAGGTTTTGAGGATGAGACTAACTCCTACAATGGTAATGCCAGAATAGAAAACCTGGGATCCATGATCTACAATATCCACACATCCCCAAGAAGGTGCAGGTTTGCTGTTGGTTCTATGGCAGGGTAATGTTCTGTATTGCCTGGATTCTGTCCATTGTCAAGTGTCTTAGACCCTGGGTGAGACACTGTTCAAAGTATTTAACCCTAGTCTGACATGGCTGTAATTTGTCCTTTTTCAACCTTGTGTCCTGTTTGTGAAGCAACAACAATTTAGTATCATGAAAACATGACATAAACTAATCAGAGCACAACAACAAATCGTCTACAACAGACCCATTGATTGGTTGGAAGGATTGCAAACAGTCATGTAAGGCTTGGTAGAATATACTAGGGCTGTCAATGAACCCCTGGGGAAACATCGTCGATGTATATTGCAAACCTTTGTAGTAGAATGCAAAGAGATATTGACAGTCAGGGTGATGGAGGACCAAGAAAAAAGCAGAACAAGGTTCAATGACTGGCAGACGGTAGAATCTGCATAAGGATGACAGCTGGATTGGGCACTACAGGGAATTGGCTCTCAACTACCTTGTTAATTCCTCTTAAGTCCTGGACTAATCTGTAGCCCCTCCTTCCACTCTTCTTCACTGGGAAATTGCAACTATCCTCCCTTATTTCCCCTCTAATCCCCCTCTGGAGCAACCCACATTTCCCCCCTGGGGGGGTCAGTTGCTGCAATTTAAACACTGGATACGGGCGGAGATACGCGCGGTCTCGGACCTTGTGGTCAATGGAACTTGGGCCACTTTGCCAGATATTCATCACAAGTTCGAACCCTGCCGTCCTCTTTTCTTTGAGTATTTCCAGGTCCGTCATTTCGCTAAGTCCTTGCCCGCCTCTGACACTCTCAGGCCCCTCACTCTCTTTGAGCACATGTGTTTGCATTACCCACTTACCAAAGGGATGATTTTGAGGATTTTTAATTGGCAAGTAGAGATAATTTTTGATGGTCCGGGGCGGCACGAACGGGAATGGGAGAGAGATTTGGGAGCAAAGGTCAGGGCAACAGGCAAAGAATCAAAGTCCAATAAACAAGGCCAGGGGTCATGCACAAGAAATCCAATCCATAAGCAGATACAGGGCACAGGAGCAGGTCAGAAAACAGACTGAGAACTATAACCTGCAGGGAGGCTAAGCCCTCCCTGCCTTGTATACAGAGACTGGCCAATGGCAGCTGAGGAGCGAAAACAGGAAGTGACGTCCCGGTTGTCATGGAGACGGCCGGGACGCGTCCTGCGAGCATAGTGACTTGCGGCAGCTTGAGGCACCTCTGCGACTTGTGACAGTGTCAGTGTTATGTATACGGTGGTAAGCCATACCACCAATTCTTCTACTGCTTTGTAAAACTATAAATTCCATCCACTTACATTTTTCATACCGCCACTACTAAATTTCCACTTTGACCACTGTGCATATGTGTATGTATATATATATATATATATATATATATATATATATATATATATATATATATATGTAGATATATATATAAATAACTGTTTCTTATTTTACAACACATATCATGTTAATAGTAATGGGACCAACAAATAAACGTTCATGCTATGCCATACATTAGTGCCCCCAATCCATGTTATGCCCCATAGTTGTGCCCCCATTCCTTATTATGCCACATAGTTGTGCTCCCCAATTCAAAGAATGCAACACATTTGCCCCCCAATTTAAAGTGTGTCACACAGTTGCCCCCCAATTCAAAGTCTGCCACACAGTTGCCCCCCAATTCAAAGTCTGCCACACAGTTGCCCCCCAATTCAAAGTCTGCCACACAGTTGCCCCCAATTCAAAGTATGCCACACAGTTGCTCATAATTCACAGTATGCCACACAGTTGCTCCCAATTGAAAACATGCCACACAGCTGCCCCAATTCAAAATATGCCACACAGTTGCCCCCAATTCAAAATATACCACAGTTGCCCCCCAATTCTATGTCTGACACACAGTTGCCCCAATTCAAAGTATGCCACACAGTTGCCCCAATTCAAAATACGTCACAGTTGCCCCCCAATTCAATGTCTGCCACACAGTTGTCCCCAATTCAAAGTATGCCACACAGTTGCACCAATTCAAAATATGCCACACAGTTGCCCCAATTCAAAATATGCACACGGCTGCCCCCAAGTCAGAGTATGCCACACAGCTGCCCCCAATTCAAAGTCTGGCACACAGTTGCCCCCTAATTCAAAGTATGCCACAGCCACACAGTTGCCCCAATTCAAAATATGCCACACAGTTGCCCCAATTCAAAATATGCCACAGTTGCCCCCCAATTCAATGTCTGCCACACAGTTGCCCCCAATTAAATATATGCCACACAGCTGCCCTCAATTCAGTATATGCCACACAGCTGCCCCCAATTCAAAGTCTGCCACAGCCACACAGTTGCCCCCAATTCAAAATATGCCACACAGTTGCCCCCCAATTTAAAGCATGCCACACAGTTGTACCCCCCAATCATAATGTGCCTCATACTTACCTTTGGAGTTAGTGCTTCCACGAACGTCTTCTTTACTATAACCTGTGAGCTGCTTTACTAAAGCAGCCGAAGATGGCTGGAAGGGAACAGCTCCGTTTCAGGATCAGGATGCCGTGTGCACCAGGGGGTTCTGGTTCCGACTCCGTG